>NW_007242967.1:313925-366418 GCF_000164805.1 Carlito syrichta | reverse complement strand
CCCAGCAGGTCGAGGCTGCGGTGGCCGGGAGTGGCCACTGCACTCCAGTCTGGGCGACAGAGTGAGACTCCAACTCAAAAAAAAAAAATTTCTTTTGTTGTTGTTATTGTTGTTTTGTTTGATTTGGCCAATGTAACTATTCTAACCCCCCCCCCAGATTCAAAGGAAAACTACATTAAGATGACTTTATTATGCTTTTAAAAAACAATATTAGCCATTGCTTTACTAAGCTGTGGTCTGACCATGTGGTTACTTGAGCCACAGTTGCCATGTTTCCTAGCTTTGGCCTCCTCCTCTACCTTGGAGATGTGAATCTCCTCTCTTCTCTCTCTCTCTCTAATTTACTTTATAAATAAACTATATTTTCCAATCTAAAAAAAACCAAAAAACAATATCATCACGGATTGTAGGTCATTCAGCAGTTTTTTCTGGAAATTCACTTGGAGCTCTCCAGGACTTTCCAAACATGTTCTCTTCCTCATGTTTAAGGACCACCTGGCTGACAAGTCTCTGAGATGCCTCCAGCTTACACTCAGTCCTATCATCATTCCGTCCTGTCCCTGGCTTTTCCATGTGAGAAGAGGCCTTGGATTTTCCTCTTCCCTGGTGTTTAAAGGGCATTGGTGCACATACAGTACAGGCTTGCATCCATTTTACGGTATCCCGAGCGGAGGAAAAGGGCCATTTCTCTTCCCTTATCTGTTTATGATGCGATATGTTCCAAAGCCGATCACATCAGCCACTGTTATGGGGAGCTTAATTCGCTGTGATGGGGGCTCTGCCGCCAGGGCAGCCACACTTCATGCCACATTACGCGGTATCCGGGACTGCCTCACCTCACTAGCTCAGGCTCCCTCTCACCGGGCACACAGTTATTGGGATTTATGCTTTAAAACGGTTGTTCACATTTTTTTCTAATCTGGAAGTATAGAAACATCCACTGTGTGTGTGACTGATGCAGTCTAGCTATGTCATCAAGCAAACACACACACATGCAGTTTCCAAATGAGTTCTCAAACTTATAAAACTTACTTTGCACAGAATAATGAAAGTGTCTCTGCTGTCGTTCCAAGCAGGTAAAACTTGTCTTTAAGTGGAAAATGGTAGAAGGGGAACTCGGAGCCACTGTGAGACTTTGGGAGCTATGGGGGTAACCTTGGTTATTTTTCCTGTGAATGTCCTGTGTTTTGTTGTGTTGTTTTACTATAGAAAATGGGGGAGGGGGTATAAAAAACAAAACTATCTTGGCTTCTTCTGGATCAAATCTGGGTATTTTTGCCTTTCTCTAATAGTGTAATATGTTTGCAAAAGTTATTTCTCTAGAAGTTAGACTTCAAAATTGCTTTCAGTCCCCTCCCCAAGTCCCTCCCACCTTTTACCTCCACTCCTGGCTTTCTGTCCCCCCTCCTCCCACCTGGCCTCCCAGGCTCCCATCTCTAGCAGCTGCCCTGTTAACTGCCCTTACTCTGATCATGACTCCCAGGAGACACAGCGCCTAGTCCCCAACCCCTCTCCTCTCTGCTCCCAACAGTGCATTTGTCATGGAGGGATCTCCCTCACCACAAACCAGTGCCTCTGACCCCAACCCCATCCCACCACCTTCCAGAAAAAAGGAGAAATCTCTACCTACCAAGGTCACTGATAAGTCATTCTAAGTGCCAAACTCTGTTCTGTCCCCAAAGGCATGGTTCCACCACCCATCAGAAACTCTGAGCACCCAGCCCAGTGCATGTTAGCCCCCAAGAGGGCAGCTATGCTTGTCATGGTCCTCGTGGTGTTCTCAGCCTGTGTGATCTGACCCTGCTGAGCGACTCCCCCCACCTCAGCCCAGACCCTTTTTCTCCTCCTCCTTCCCTTAACGTACCCCTGCTCCCCACTCACTCTCTGGCTCCTGTCCCCACCTTGTGTGTTTGTACATCTACCAAGGGCTGACCCAGGCGCTGCACAACAAGCATAGCCTTCATCTGTCTTCTCAATACCCCTGTGCTATATGGGGGATTTTATACACATTTTTCAGATAAGGAAATGGAGTCCTAGATGCCTGCGACCACTCTGCAGTGTCTGAGGGGAAAATTGAACCCAGGTCTGTGGCCTTCTAAAACTTCAAGCACTTCCCACCCAAATGTACATCGAGGGCCTTGGGCGGCTGACCTGATCAAAGATCCCAATGAGGCCGGGCTCGGTGGCTCAGCCTGTAATCCCAGCGCTTTGGGAGGCCAAGGTGAGTGGATTGCCTGAGCCCACGGGTTCGAGACGTGCCTGGGCAACTTGGTGAGACCTCATCTCTACTATAAATTTTAAAAATTAGCCGGGCATGGTAGTGCGCGCCTGTAGTTCCAGCTACTCGGAAGGCTGAAGCGGAAGGATCACCAGAGCCCAACAGGTGAGACTGCGGTGGCCGGTAGCAGCCACTGCTCTCCAGTCTGGGCAACAGAGTGAGACTCCAACTCAAACAAAAAAAGATCCCAATGAGGCAGGGAGTCTGTGTAGAGGCTCAGAGAAAAGGCTTCATCTAGTGCCTGCTCCAGCAGCCAGGGCCCTGGTAGGGGTCCAGTTCTACCTCTGGGGTCCCCTGATGAAATACACCAGACCAGTCTGCTGCAAGCAGGGTTCCTGCTCCCTGAAGCAGTCTAACCTCCAGCAACCCAGCCTGTTACATCCCCAGTGCCCTCTGACCCCAGGGAGCTGAGGGGGTCCCTGAGGTGTGCTCCTAGACAGGGAAGGCCCTCATTCCTACGGCCTCATCAAGATACTCCCTATCAGACCCTTCACCCAGTACCTGAGAAGTCTACCCCACACACACACACTTTGTCCCTTCTCTGATTCCTGGGAGAACAGGGCTATGAAGGGCCAGGCCCACCATCGGAACCCCTTCTAAACCACAGTGATTGACCACTTGGAGAATCTGACTCAGATTACAAAGATGAGTGTATGTACTGAAAAAGGAGCCTTTGTGGGGCTGGAGCAGAACTGTGAGAACCCATCTCACCCCATGCCTGTGGCTGTGATTGGATTTTTCCAAACTCCGCTCCAGCAGTTTAGTATCCACCATAACCACTTGCAAGAAAAGCAGTTAAATTCTCACAGTGATTGATTGGTCTGATTAGAGAAGTGTAAAGCATCCCACTTGTTTTAAAATTAAGCATAAGGCATACGAACATTCTTTTTTTTTTTTCTTTTAGATCTGTGGGATACAATTCAGGGTTAGGTACACAAGTGGTCATTGTACAGGTGAAGTTTGGACCTCCTATTGATTCTCACTTTGCCTGGTTTAGGATCAGGTACCTTATTAATATTACATTCTCACCCACCCTCATCCCCACCCCCAGTACTGGTCCGCTACTGCCAATCCCTTTCTTAAAATATTATAATAAATGTTCAGGGTCCACTTATGAGTGAGAACAAGTGGTACTCAGTTCTTTGTTTCTGTGATAGATCACTGAATATGATAAACTCTAAATCCATCAAAGTAGCTGCAAAGTCCATAATTTTGTTCTTCTTTATGGCTGCGTAATATTGCATCATGTGTATGTACCACACTTTTTTAATCTAGTCCACTTTTTATGGCAACATGATTGATTCCATGTTTTTGCTATTGTGAATAGTGCTGCAATAAACATGCGTGCACAGGTATCTTTTTTTGTAGAATGATTTGAGTTCCTCTGAGTATAATCCCAGAAGGAGGATTGCTGGGTCATATGGAAGGTCAATATTAGATCTTTTAGAAATCACCCGCCGGGCTTGGTGACTCAGCCTATAATCCCAGCACTTTGGGAGACCGAGACCAGTGAATTGCCTGAGCCTGCGGGTTCAAAACCAGCCTGAGCAACTTTGCAAGACCTCATCTCTACAATAAATAAAAAGATGAGCCAGGCATGGTAGCATGCACCCGTAGTTCCGGCTACTTGGAAGACTGAGGCAGAAGGATTGCTGGAGCCCATCAGGTTGACACTGGGGTGGCCATGAGTGTGCCACTGCACTCCAGCCTGGATGATGGAGTGAGACGCCAACTCAAAAAATCAATCAATCAATCAATCACCATACTGGTTGTTGTTTTTTTTTTTTAAAGATAGTGTCTTGCTTTGTTGCCCAGGCTTGAATACAGTGTCGTGATCGAGGCTCACTACAGCCTCAACCTCCTGGGCTCAAGCAGTCTTCCCATTTCAGCCTCCCAAGTAGCTGGGACTAGTTCTACAGACACATGCCACCACACCTAGCTAGTTTTATTAATTTTTGTAGAGACAGCATCTTACTTTGTTGCCCAGGCTGCATACATTCTTGAATCAACTTCACTTTTAACATTATAGCCAGATAAGGGTGAAAGGTGGGCAGGGCAGAAGACCAAGGACAGGGAGGAGAAGACAACAGCTCCTTGAGCTCTGTAATGGCATTAGCAGTTACTAGCAGTTCAGCCTGTTATAACAGAATACTACAAACTGGGTGGCTTATGCAACAAAAATGTTTTTCTTACACCTCTAAAGGCTGGGAACTCCAAGATCAAGGTGTCAACTGGGTAGCTTCTGGTGAGGGTACTCTTCTTGGCTTGTAGATAGATGCCTCTTGCTATATCCCCACATGGAGGAAAGAAGGACCATCTGTCTTGTGTCTCTTCTTATAAGGGCACCAATCCCATTCATGGGGCCTCTGTCCTCATGACCTAATCACCTCCCCAAAGCCCCATCTCCAAATACCATTACATTGGGGGTTAGGATTTTGACACATGAATTTCAGTAGGACTCAAACACTCAGTCCAAAGCACGGCTCTCACTCCTCCACCCTTCACCTTATACTGTCATGAGTCATTGTTTTCTCCTGCCTTTTGGCTTGATGACTGCTGGTGCCTTTTGGGTGCAGGACATCAGGATGTCTAAAGTTTTCCAGTTTCAAAACTCTTGCTGGAATCAGTGTGGCCATAACTGGAGAAAAGTCCTTGGTTTTAGCAACTTTCATTGAACCATGAGGAATGTTGGTCCATTTCAGAGCAGTGACCCCAGTGACTCTTCTGGTCTCTCCTAGTATCTTCTCCAAACCTGAGCAGGAAGAGGGTGCTCCTCGCAGCTCTCCAGAGCCAGCCTGAGAGGTAGACGTGCAGCCACTGCAGCAGAGCACCTGTGCAACCTGGCTGTGCATGTGACCAGTCAGCCCCTACATACTGTGTGTGATGGGACACCCTCACCCTTTCCAGCCTGGTGGCTTCCCAAGTGGGCAGTGAAAAGGTGTGGGAAGAATGGGTTCTTGGGGACTGCACTGTGATTCCAGGGACAAGAGAATTCAAACCCTTTCATTCTGGGGTTGATTCCCTGTGAGTGGAGTTGGAGACAGGAGCAGGGGTCGCTCTCAGCAGGCTGTTATTATTCCACCTTTGTTTGTCACAGTGCTAGTGGCGGCAGGATGGAGTCTGCAGGTCTTGCGGGAGAGGGCCAGGAGGACCAGTCAAGGTCTGGCTTCAAGACTGGGACCCAGGAGGGTGGACATCAGGGAACCCCTGACTGCTTCCTTGCCTTATCTGTATATCACACTGAGAGTATGCCAGGCCCTGTATAGACTGCTTAAACACTACAAGGGGGTGGCTGTCCTAGCATCTGATGCTTCCTACAGATTTGCCAAAACGGAAAGCTCAGTTGAGGCCCGCCTTGAGTAGGCCCAGTGAGGGAAGGGCCCATGTGGACATGGCCCAATTATGCGGGCGTCTTGAAGACATGCAGCTGTCCTGTCCCCAAGGGGCTGCAGGAGCCTTCTGTTCTGTCTTTACCTTTCCAGCAGACCTCCCGCAGGACTGAGACTTTAAAGCAGGCCTCTGAATCATCTGGCCTCTCTAGAGGGGAAACTGAGGCACAGGAGAGGTTAGATGCTTTGCTCATGTCCCCATGGCCAGCTGTTGCCCTGCCCAGAGAGACCTGGGTCCCTCCCTCTCTGTGTGCTGGGTGCTTCCTGAGTGCTTGGCACATCATAGACACCTGATGGGTCTCTGGGTATGAACTGGTTTGTCTACCAGTTAGCCTCAAGTGCCGTCACTCCCAGGCCAGTGTGAGCCAGTGACCCAGCCCAAGGTCTCTTCTGTGACTGCTTGGATGATTCCTCATGAAATCCCCACAGGTTGCCATCTTAGACAGTGATGTTGCACTTGCATTATTGCTTGAATCAGGGAATACATTCTTCCGCAGCCTGGTCAGGCTCTCAATAGGTGGGTGTTTGGTGGGGTGAGAGTAGCCAATGCTAATGACAGCAAAGCCACAAGGGCCCCAACCTCAGACTAAGACATGAAGACAAGACTGAGCTCAGCTCACAACTTAGTCCTCGTCTTGCCCAAATCCCTTCTGGGATGACATAAGCTGAGCCAGCCTGCACAGGGCAGTGCAGAGTTCATGATAACCTGTCTGGCTGCTGAGCACCTGAGCATATCCGGGCCCTTCTGGGCTGCCTGGGCCCGTACTTGCCCAAGGACACATTTAACTGTGACTCGCAGAAGTAATAAGCCTAATATGGTTGACTTTATTTAATTAATAATGATCCTGTCCCATTCCCCTGTGCTCATAAAACACCCTGCAGGTTGGCAAAAAACACTCATAATATTGATCAGAAGTCAGACGGGATATTTATTTTGTCTTTTCTCCATGGGCATCAATCCTTGTCCGTTGCCTCCTGCTCCCTGTGTGTGGGATTTACAGTGGCCAGCTTCTTAAAAGCTTTCAGTAATTAAGGAATAAATATCCATTGGTCTTTGTTGGCGGCCTCTGTCCCTGGGCCTGACCCCTTAGCAACGCGGATCGGGGAGAAGGCATGCATGCAAGGAGGGGTGGGCTGCCCAGCACTGGGCTTGCGATGGGCCGGGTCTTCCCCTGCCGAGAGAGGAAGCCCCTCTCCTTTGCTGATATATTGTTCCAGCCCCCTCTTCCATGGCTCTCCTCCCAGTTCCTGTTTTGCTTGAGGCAGGAAGCACTTTGGAAATTCCTTGCTGCTAGCCCTTTCTTTTCTCTTCTTCCTCTGTCCTTCCTCTCCTCGTCTGTCACTGTTCAAAACCGTGTGGGTCTCCCATGGCTTCTCCACCTCAGCCCAAGGATATCCCTCCACACCGATAGGCTTCACCACAGAATCGCCTTTAAAATCAGTGTTGAAAATCCTCTCCCACCTGTGGGGGAAGAAAAAAGATGTTTCCAAAAGGAACAATGTGACAAGTGACAAGCGCACACACAAAAATTCTACTTTTGGCCTTTTTAACATTGGTGGGGAGGGGTTCCAATAAAATGAACACATTAGACTCAACACAGGGTGGACTTGCGGGAAAGGCTGTTGCTGCTTAGTATTTTCTAGAAGTGCTCAGAGCACCACATTTGTGGATATTTGAAATCTGAGGAGGAAACCACAAGAGACAGCTTTTCACACCACCCTAAAATGTCGTTGGTCTTGCCACAGTGGGCCTCTGTGAGGACTGAATGGGGCATCTGGTTGTCCACTCCCATGTTCGTGTCCTAATGACTTGTCTTCTAGGTCACCACAAGACAGTGTTGAAAGCCAGTCAGAAGCTCTCTTGTGGTTATTTGTTTAAAAAAAAAAAAAACTTTATTTTCTGGGAATCCAACCATTAACCTTATTACCCCTTGGCAGTGTGCTGAGGCCTTCCTGCCAGACTCAAAACACAGCTGATGGTGGTGAAGTGTGACTGCATCTTTACAGCCCTCAAACACATGAGGAACGAGCAAAGGACCATTGCACCAAGACAGCATTCCCCCAGGAAGGTGGTTGTGTCCAAGTGTGGCTCTCCCATCACGCTCCAGGTATCCCCAGGGGCCTTCTCCATACTTCGCTTGTCACTGACAAGGAATTGCCAGCGTGCAAACGTCGCTGCCACCAACTGTGACCGAGGCTCCCTCTGGGACCCGGCTGCCTGGGGAGCTCTATACCCAGGCAACACTTCTGTCTTGGATACTGGCATCTGTATTGTTTGCCTTTTCTTTTAATTTTCCCCCCACTTGTGATTTCCTTTTTCTTCATTCTATAACTCTATAAATAGCTAGTATTTATTTATAATTATTCTAGAGATAATTTTAAAAGGAAGAAGGAAAAACTGACAGAATATCCAGATCAGTGCATCCTCTGTAATGACAGAAATGATAGTCTAGATTGGCAGCAATATCTGTTCTAGATCTGAACCCACAGAAACCTTCCAGATCTGAACAGCCCAAAGAGGCATCCACCAGCCACATGTCAATGTTGAACCCTTGAAACGTGAGAGATGTGTCTAAAGGAACTGAGTGTTTTATGTGATTTCATTTCCATGAATTTAAACTTGAACATCGTGTGACCACCCCGTTGGGTGAGTCAGTTCTGGGTTCTTTCCGAAGCAAATCACACCTCATCCTTCACCAGGGACAAGACCCAAATGTTGAGATGGCCAAAGGGAGAGGGCAGGTGGAATGGTGGGAGCAGTGCACATGGGAATGAGGTTCCTACTTTGGGAGAGAGCAGAGCCCCGAGAAAGAGGTCAGCCAGTACCAGACCCATTCGCCTGGCCATCACAGCTGGGGAACTTGGGCAACATTCTTCTCTGTAACACTCACCTTCTCCTCTAAACTGAAAGTGACAGCAGGACCTATCTCACCAAGTATTGTCAGAATTGAGCCAGATAATTGTGTGGAACGTTCAGCCCTTCATTCGTACCGAATTGGCATTAGCTATGAACATCACTGATTGTTTCTGTAGTCCATATAACCATCTAGCTATTTTAATAGTGACTCTTTACTTTTGTATAAAAACACGTCTGTGGATTGATCACCTAAAGCCCACTACTTGTCTCATGCAGTATGAGAGGTAGAGAAATGATACAAAAAGCCTTAGGTTTTTGTTTTCTTAGTCTTTTTGTGCTGCTATAACAAAATACCCTTGGTGGGATAATGTGTAAATCATAAGAATATATGACTCACAGTTCTAGAGGCTGGAAAGCCCAAAATCGTGAGCGGGCTTGGTGTCTAGTAAGGGCTCAGTCTCTGCTTCGTAGGGAGTGCCTCAATGCTGTGCCCTCATATGGTGGAAGAGGTGAACAAGCTCCCTCATTTCTCTTTTATAAGAGCACTAATCCCAGGCCAGACATGGTGGTTCACACCTGTAGTTCTAGCACTTTGGGAGGCTAGCATGAGAAGACCACTTGAGGCCAGGAGTTCGAGGCCAGCCTGGGCAACAAAGCAAGACCTTGTCTCTACAAAAAAAAAAATTTTTTTTTAAAGGAAGAAGGAAAAATTGGCCAGGTGCAGTGGTAGATGCTTGTAGGCCCAGCTACTTGGCAGGCTGAGGTGGGAGGATCACTTGAGCCCAGGAGTTCAAGGTTACAATGAACTATGATCATGCCACTGTACTCTAGCCTGGACAACACAGCAAAACCCTGTTTCCAAAAAGTAAAATAAAGAGCACTAATCTCATTCATGAAGGCAGCACCCTCATGACGTAGTCATTTCCCAAAACCCTACCTCTTTTTTTTTTTTTTGAGTTGGAGTTTTACTCTGTCACCCAGGCTGGAGTGCAGTAGCATGCTCATGGCCACTGCAGCCTCAACCTGCTGGGCTCAGGTGATCCTTCTACTTCACCCTTCCAAGTAGATGGAAATACAGGTGTGTGTTGTCACACCCAGCTAATTTTTTGATTTATTGTAGAGATGAGGTCTCACCAAGTTGCCTGGACTGGTCTCGTACCCTGGACTGAGGCAATCCTCTCACCTCTGCCTCCCAGAGTACTGAGATTATAGGCATGAGTCACTATGCCCAGCCAAGCCCTACCTCTTAATACCTTCACCTTGGGGAGTTAGGATTTCAACAGATGAATTCCGAGGGGACACAAGCATTCAGACCATAGCAATGATGAAAGACCAAACTATGTCCTAATAAATTCACCCCCACTGCAACGTTTCTACTCATTGGTATGAGAAAGAACCAATCCCAGCCAGGCACAGTGGTGTACACTTGCAATACCAACTACTTGGGAAACTGAGGCAGAAGGATTGCTTGAGCCCAGGTATTCCATTCCAGCCTGGAAAATAATAGCATGCTCCCATCTTTAAAAAAGAGAAGAAAGAGTCAATCCCAGTATTGGCAACTTGAAGTGTTAGGAATACACCACCTCCCCCCCTCCCCCAGTCACTCAAGGGCAGATAGACCATCACAGTTGACTGTTGTCTTTTCATCTTAGTCATAACCGTGTTGTCATGGGGCTGGTCTCACGCTGGTGCATTCTCCAAGCTCTGTAGTGAGGGCTCCTGCCATGGTCTTCCAGTGCGCACAGAGGCTTTCACCCCAGGACCAGCCCTATAACCTCAAGATGGAGCCCAGTGTGGCCCACACAAGCTGTTCATCCCCACCCGGGGTCCTTGCCACCCACAAACCTGACTGTACACATTTTCTTTTGCAAACATGATTACTCGTTTCCATCTTCCCAATCTTTTCTTGATTCTAACCTTGATTCTGTCATTGTCGAGTTAGCTGTCTTGCTGTCTATACATCACCTGTTTATATTCATGGACCCTGGGAGTTGCTGGTGTGACAGATACTGGGCAGGCTGGGAGCAGTCAGTATCCCATTCCCAGCTCAGCTGGTCCTGGAGTCGGCATTCACTCTCACACAGGCACAGAAAGCTTCCTGCTCTCTCCATTCCAGCAGGTCGAAGGGAACTCAGCATTTGCCCTTTTCCAGAGAAGAGAGCTTCCGCCCAGCCCAGCTACAAGCCAGCCACACCATTCCCAGGCTGGTTCTTAAGACTGGGGTCTGACTGGGAGCCTGGCCTCCTCTACTCCTCAGCCCTGTATGGCCTGGGTGGTACAGGATTCCCTGGATCTTCCCTTCCTCCTTGCTCTATTTCAAAGAAGGAAAAGTTGCGCCTGTCAATTCCAGACTCTCCATTCTTTTCCCCTCTTTTGAAACTTGGAATAAAATGGATCCATCTCTTTTTTCCTGCAACTTTTTCTTTTTGCCAAGATTTCCCAAAATACGGCCACCACTGCACCATCATATGCACATCCTGTCCTGCATTTGACATACAGTTTGTTTATTTAAATGTGTACGTGTTCAGGGGTCCCTTTAAGAGCCTGGTGTTATCAAGATGATCAGTCAAGCTGATTCCTGTCATCTCTACCCTCAGCATCATCACACCAAGCGCTCCTGTTGTGTGGAGCTCACACCTTGTCAGTTGGGTCACGAGGTATTTCCTGGCCAGCAGTTGATTGGTTTGGCAGGCACCAGATGTGCAGGTTTCAGGTGGGGTATGTCCCAGGGAATTGTCTTGGGGGTGGGCACATGGAGCCCACCTTGGCCAAGTCACCACCCCTTGAGGTCAGATATGGCAAAGTCTTTCAGGCTGTAGTGCTAGAGCGTCTGTCTCTGAGCCTAGCAGACCTCACAAAATGGCAAAGGGCTCATGGCTCCTGCCACCTGAACCCCACCTGCCTTCCGATTCCAAGTCCTTGCCTAGCACTTGACTGGCCCTGTGGGCAGTTTCCTGCCATAACCCAGAGGGAGATAGAAGGCCACCTCCAAGAGAAGTTTATTTGAGACAGGAACAGAAGAAAATATTTACTATGGTGCCTTCGAACATATCTTTTTATTTTGGGGGATTGGGTCAGTGTCTCTTCTGATGAGTCGCCCGTTCCCTCATCTTCCCTCACTCCAGTGCGGTTGATTTATTTAAAGGTGTGTCAGCACCAGATCAAATGAGGAACCAGGCCCCCTCCTTCCTACTGACGGCCATCCGTGCCAATAATTCATTTTTTAGCTCATTAGCTAACAGAGGCTGTGAGCAGTGGTCCTCCGGGGGATTGGAATGAGGTGGGGTGATCTACTGCTGGCTGCCTGCTCTTGAACTGGCCTTCCTTGGGGGAAATAAGAGGCTGGGCCAACACAAGCTGGGATCCCAGAAGCAGAATTGGGACATCAGAGGAACAATTTGAGTATCTGTGCTTTGGCATCATGGCTTCTTAGGACAAATGACTTTAGACAGAATATTCTCTAAAAAAGAAACCATTGTCAGAGTGTCCATCTTTCACGTGTTATCTGTATGTGGAGAAGTCAAATACGAGCAGTGAAGGACATGTCCAGTGTATCAGCCAGGTCAGGCTGCCAGAACAAAACACTGCACACAGGTAGCTTCAGTAAAGGAGATTTATTTCTCACAGGTCTGGAGGCTGGAAGTCCAAGATCAAAGTGCCAGTAGGATTGGTTTCTGGTAAGGTCTCTCTTCCTGATCTGTAGATGACTGCCTTCTCCTTGTGTCTTCACATGGCCTTTCTTCTGCGCACACAGAGACAGAGAGAGATCTGTGGTGTCTCTTTCTTTTATATAGACGTCTGTCCTATTGAATTAGGGCCCCACTTGAATGGCCTTATTTAGATTATCTCCTTAAAGACCTCATTTCCACATACCGCCACACTGGGGATCAGGGTGTCAACATGTGAATTGGTGGGATATGCTTCAGCTCATGACATCCAAGATGGCTTTTAACATCTCAAAGCTGTGGGCAGGGGCCAAGCAGACTTTGCCCTAGCAACACTGAAAGCCCATGGGGTCATTTAAACCAGCCAAGTACCTCCTTAGTTTCAAGGCCTTCTGCACCCACAGGGGGCTCACAAGACACCCATGAACTTGTCAAGACCCCTGGGCAAGAGCAGCCCACCTCACCATGCTGAGCACATGGAGTTGTATGAAGTTCATTTCTATAGACAGCCATGATTTAGAAACCTCCAGCACCTAGCAGGCATTTCCACATCCCCAACCCCCAGCCAGCAGTATGGTGCCTTCGAACATATCCTTGATCTCTTTCGTGCTTAACCATAATGTTGAGTTATTAGAGGTGTTATTCTCTTCAGTCACAGCACCAACAGCTGTTATTTGCTGAGGAATAGCTGTGACCAGAGCATCATCCAAATGTGCGATCTCCAATCCCAAAACAGTCCTGCCTGGTGTGGATATCACTGTGCCCATTTTACAGATGAGGAAAGGCGAATCCAAGAAGTTATTAGAAAGACAAAAGTCTATGTCACTCAGTAGGAAAAAGCATGCACGTAAACCCCAATCTCTCGTGTTGAAAACTGCAGCCTTTTTAGCCTAGCATCGATGAGGAGATTTTCTTTTCCCTAACTTTGGCCTCTATCTTAAGTGCATAGGATGGGCGACAGCCACAAGAGATAGGCTAAATCATAGATATGTCATAGATATATCTAACTCACAGACATGCACAGGGTTGGTGAATTAGCAACCCGTCCCCACCCCCAAGCCCCAGTGCCCTTGTCTGAATCTAGTGTTGAACTTAAGCTGCTAAAAGACTCACACCTGATGCAGACACGGAGCCCAGTAGCCATCCTTAGCTTTCTGACCACCCTCTAGAGTCTGAAAAAGCACAGAAGTATCACATTCCCCAAAGGCCTAGAAGTTGCCATTGAAAGTTTCCGTTTTTAAATAGCACAAGAAGTTTGGGTGAAGAGCCATGGATTTATCAGATAATAAAAGCCCCAGGATCAGATCTGGGGCATCCTTGTTAGAGAATGAGGGGGGTCACGTGGAGGTGGGGCCAGGGAAGACACCCCGCCAAGAAGTCTGCTGAGGGACTCAGAGCTTGTTTCCTGTCCCTGCAGTATTCTGAGGTGACAATTACCAGTACCAAATCTATTTTCTGTATTTGAGTTGTTAGAGATTTCCAGGCCCTTATAGATCATCTGTTCTGCTCTTGCAGCTGGCGATGAAGCTAAGGAAGCCTGAATCTTGGGGCCCTTCTCTTGTACACGCCTCTCCCAGGCCCTCTTCCTGATATCATGGATATAATGTGAGAATCTTTTCTTAAAGAAAGCTCAGCTGGGCGTGGTGGCACACACCTATAATCCCAGCACTTTAGGAAGCTGAGGTGAAAGGGTTTCTTGAGCCCAAGGGTTCAAGACCAGCCCGGGCAACTTGGCGAGACCTCATCTCTACAATAAATCAAAAAGTGAGCCAGCCGTTGTGGCACGTGCTTGCAGTTCCAGCTACTTAGAAGGCTGAGGGAGAAGGATCACCTGAGCCCAGCAGGTTGAGGCTGTGGTAGCCATGAACATGCCACTGCCCTCCAGCCTGGGCAACAATGAGACTCTAACTCAAAAAAAAAAGATGTCTCCCAGAATGGTATATGTTTTCAGCCCCATAAAACCTAGAGTCCCTTTACTACAGTGTATAAATAATATTGTTTTGGGGGGGTTTTTTTGAGTCAAGGTCTCACTCTGGTACCCAAACTGAAGTGCAGTGGCACCATCACGGCTCATTGAAGCCTCAACCCCCAGGGCTCAGGCGATCCTTCTGCCTCAGCCTATCCTGCCTCAGCCTCCTGAGTACCTGGGATTGCAGGCATGTACTACCATGCCCATCTAATCTTGTTTTACTTTTTGTTGAGACAATGTCTTACTATGTTGCTCAAGTTGGTCTTGAACTCCTGGGCTCAAGTGATCCTCCTGCCTCAGCCTCCCAAAGTACTAGTATAGACATGAGCTACCGCACCCAGCCAAAAATACTGATTTTTAAAAGCAAAGAACAGCTCATGCAGATGTGTGTCAGTTTCAGTCCATTTAGACGGGGTTGTCTATGGGGTAGGAGTCAGGACTGAGAGTCACCCAGCAGCCCCTGGGAGAACATCCTCACAACAGAAGGGGCTCGGAAACTGTGGGTTTCTACTCATTCTTTGGCTGCAGTGTTTGCATATTAAAAAGAAAATTGGATGATTGCAGTTAGGACTTCAGTTACTATGTGAAGGTCTCTGGTTTATCCCTGGATGATTTGGCAATGACTATTAAAATCAATCGGAGCAGAATGATATAATATTTTAATGCCTACCAAAAAATGAGAGTTAGCAAATTGGAACTTGAAGACCTGGATGTTTCTTTCACTATGGTCCCTTTTCATCTAATTCATGTTTTTCACTTTCTTTTTTGTGATTTATGATATGCATCAACAAACATTTAATACATTTTAAATAAGGTTTTAAAAATAGCATAAAGGCTGCATTTTGGGTTTTTTTTTTGTTTTTTGGTTTTTTTTTTGCTCTTTCTCCTGAACCGATATTTCCCAGACACTGTGCTTGTGTTTTTGTATAAGTGGTGTGTAAGGGCTACCTGTGTGCATTCGTGGGTGCTGGGTGTCAGTTCTCAGCTGTAGCCAAGTGTTTGTCCTGGAAATATCCGCATGAAAAGAGTTGGGGTCACTCTGGGGTCACGCGCATGTACCAGGAAGTGAAGCAAAACTAATCCAGCTTTACCCCTGGAAGAATTTGTTTGCCTAAGTATTTAAAAACAGATTAGGGCTAACCCGACACTAGATCACTAGGAGCAAAGTAAACACGGGTAAAAGGTGTAAACAAGGCCTTTCCTCTTTACTTCGGAAGCAAAAATGTCATGGGTAATGAGTTTTCTTTCTAGACTTTCATGGAAGCCCTAAGTGATTTCTCCCTGTCGCTTGTAGCTATGTACCCTGATTACTCCCCTGGAGAAACTTCTGAATTTTAGGGGCAAGCGATTGTAACTCGGTGTATTATTGAAGTCTCTGTGGGTAATTACAGTCCTCCTTACACGTAGGGCTTTTCTTTATTTTTTTCAATCACCCTCATCAAAAGGTCTCTGCCCAGGCCAAAGGGAGCACACAACCCTGGCCAGGCTCTGCTCCCTGGCTCCTTGTTAAATTTCAAGAGCTGCTTGTAAAATCTCACATTGTTCTTTTTACACGTCTTGCTCTCCCCCAACCCCTTACTGCAGAATCTGGAGAATGATTGAGTGTTCAATATCTCTCACATTCTTTTTAGAGAAACCAAAACCAAAATCATCATTAGCAGCCTCAGAGTACAGGAGCAGCTTGCCCAGGGTCCTTCCTCTGGGTCAACATAAACGCACCCTGCTGTCTGTGGTTTCTTTCTTTCCCCCAGTCTTGAGCTGCTCGTCCCATCCTGTCCCCTCTTTCACCTCAGTCCTCCCCCTGGCCATCTAGGAAGAGTTCCTATCCTCTTTAGGTGGAAGGTTATCACACCCTAGCTCTGGGTGCCCCATCTCAGCCAGGCTGTGCTGGGCATGCGGGCACAGGGCCCCGGCTGTCATAATCGTCCTTCCTCCACAGCTTCATAGTCTCTTCTGTCCCTGGGTTCAGCTTTGGCCTCCGGGGGGCCACCTGCTTTGTTTTCTAGGCCCTGGGACAATTTCCCTCAGGAACCCCAGCCGTTCATTGTCCTTTAAGGAATTCTTGACATTCTGCCACTTCGACTTAAGCCTTTCCCAAGTATCCAAAGAGACTCCTAAAGTACACCCAGTAACTGAGCTTGGCTGTCTCTCTTTTCTAAACTCCCCATTGGAGGTTCTGCTCTTCTCTAGTTGGGTCTATAGCCATGTTTTCTTCAGCTGAAAGTGTTTGAAGACCCTAGAGACCACACACGCACCCCTAATCCTGGGCAGATGAGTTAAGAACTAAGAGCAAACACACAGTCACCTCAGGAGAAGCCTGTGGGCTGTCCTGCACCCTGCATTCTAGCTGAGTGTTTTTGAATACTGACTTCCATTTCACTTGCTTACAGTA
Organism: Carlito syrichta; assembly: GCF_000164805.1. Lineage (NCBI taxonomy): Eukaryota > Metazoa > Chordata > Mammalia > Primates > Tarsiidae > Carlito > Carlito syrichta. The sequence goes on along the minus strand of NW_007242967.1, from coordinate 349,868 downwards.
AAACTGAGTTCTTGCCTGGGAGGCCATCCTTGCATCTGGGAGGCAATGAATGGGTCTTCCTGTCAAGGTATGAGAGCCTCTGATCCAAGGCCATAGCCTTGGGCTCTCCCTTGCTTGCTTTCAGAGTCACAGCTTCTATACCAAAAGCAAAAGAGATTGAGAACTCCAAGGCCATGAGCCTTGGATCAGTGGTTCTCACTCCTTGAGGGTATCAGAATCCCCTGCAGGGCTTATTAAAACAGCTTCCAGGAGGGGCCTGGTATTGGGCCTGAGAATCTGCATTTCTAGTAAGTTCCGGGTGGTGCTGATGCTGCTGGTAAGGACACCACATTGTGAATATAATAAACCTTTACCCAGGAGGGCCTTGTGCTGAAGAAAGACACTGGTCTCCTGTTATTTCGCTCACCTCCCAATGCCTCCCGACCTCACAGGACTGGGGGCTGCAGCCTGAGTTCCTGTGCTTGCTTGTGACCACACCTGTCTGGTGGCTTTTGCAGGGAAGAGAAGGAGCGGTGGATCCGGGCCAAGTACGAGCAGAAGCTCTTCCTGGCCCCACTACCATGCACAGAACTGTCCCTGGGCCAGCACCTGCTGCGGGCCACCGCCGATGAGGACCTGCGGACAGTCATCCTGCTGCTGGCACATGGCTCCCGGGACGAGGTGAACGAGACCTGCGGGGAGGGAGACGGCCGCACAGCGCTGCACCTGGCCTGCCGCAAGGGGAACGTGGTCCTGGCGCAGCTCCTGATCTGGGTAGGTGGCCACCACGTGCTGTGCCTGACAGAGGATTGAGCCACTGTGGGCACTCTTCACTTTGTTCTGCTCCATGGGCATCTTTCTGGCAGAAAGCTGTTGTTCCCCATCTGAAAGTGGGAACAGTTCCTCATGGGGAATTCACACTGAAGTGCACAGGCCCATATGCAGGGACAGTCAGCCCTCCTTGTACAGCATTTGCTAGAGTTTCTGAAAAATACATCCTTTTGGCTACCCCTTCGTGTCAAGTATGGGTGGTGGTATCCCACTCTTTCATTTTCATCAATTTTTGGAGGTACAGGAGAATGTATAAACTGAATGGTTTGGAGGGTTTTCCCATGACCAAGTCTTCAGTTTGTTAATTGACATAACACAAAAATACTGGACCCTCAACTTTGAGGTTTGATGTAGTAGAAGTTTGTTACAGGGCTTCTTTGGAACTATCCTAATTAATCTCTACTGGGAAAAAATTTTTTTAAATTCATATTGGCCGGGCTCGGTGGCTAAGCCTGTAATCCCGCACCTTTGGGAGGCTGAGGTGAGTGGATTGCCTGAGCCCGCGGGTTCGAGACCCACCTGGGCAGCAAGACCTCATCTCTACAATAAATCAAAAAATCAGCCGGGCGTGGTAGCGCATGCCTGTAATTCTGGCTACTCGGAAGGCTGAGGCGGAAGGATCGCTGGAGACCAGCAGGCGAGGCTGCGGTGGCCGGGAGCGGCCACTGCACTCTAGTCTGGGTGACAGAGTGAGACTCCAACTCAAAAAAAAAAAAAAAAAATTCATATTGAAGCATTTGCCATGAAGCTTGAGTGACTAAAAGAAAAGGATAAAGAGATTGTGTGGAGAGGCCCTTTCTGGACTGAGTTTTAGAGACCCACACAGTCTGCCTGTGTACCTCTGGGGCTTCAGCTGAGGCCAGTCCTTAGGTGGCTCTTCTGTCCCCGTCCCGAAGGCAGGATAGGGTCTAGCACAGCACGTTCTGCATTGGCACATGTAAAATGATGCATGGGTCTACATGTTTGTTTGTTTGTTTGTTTTTTGAGTTGGAGTCTCACTCTGTCGCCCAGACTGGAGTGCAGTGGCCGCTCCCGGCCACCGCAGCCTCGACCTGCTGGGCTCTGGCGATCCTTCCGCCTCAGCCTTCCCAGAATTACAGGCGCCAGAATTACAGGCACGCGCTACCACGCTCAGCTAATTTTTTTATTTATTGTAGAGATGAGGTCTCACCAAGTTGCCCAGGCGGGTCTTGAACCCACAGGCTCAGGCAATTCACTCACCTCAGCCTCCCAGGGTGCGGGATTACAGGCTGAGCCGCTGAGCCCAGCTGGGTCTACATGTTTTTAATCTGACTTTTTTTGATGGGTGCAATAAGATTAGATTGGTTACACTGATACTTTATCAGAATCACCCATATTCAGCCTCACTTCTGCTCACTAGTAATACATGTGACAATAATGCACATTAAATAGCAATTGTGTTTAGTTTGCGAGGATTGCCACAAAATGCCACAGAATGGTTGGCTTAAATCAAAGACATTTATTTTGCCATGGTTTTGGAAGCTGGAAGTTCATAATCATGGTGGCAGCAGGGTTGGCTTCTGGTGAGGCCTCTCTCCTTGACTTGTAGATGGCCACCTTCTCCCTGTGTCCTCATATGGCCTCTCTGTGCCCACTCCTAGTGTCTTTCTCTTCTCATATGGACACTTGCCTTGTCAGATTAGGAACCCACCCTCATGACCTCATTTAACCTTACATAACACCTTAAAGGTCCTATCTCCAAATGCAGTCATATTCTAAAGTACTGGGTGTTAAGACTTTAAACATATGAACTGGGGGTGGGGGGGGGACACAGTTCAACCCATAACAAATTGCAGGCCATCTTTCCTTCTCAAGTTTACCAAGGGTTCCTTTGGTGGCAATACTCCATGCTATTGAGAGTGTGCTAAAATTCCCAGACATTGCCAGTCGGCAGAATCGGAAGTGAATCCCTCCTTCTTCATGAGCAAGAAACTTCAGAGTATTGTGTACTCTTATCTCCTGTCCCCTCTTCCAGTCATCACTCGAATAATCAGAGATCCTGAGAAAGGTTCAGTGTGAAGATATCCATCGGAGCACTACTCCCAAGGGCAGTTTTTGAACAGAATGTGCAGCAGTTGAGGAAGGAGTCATTGAATTATATTCATACAGCAGAATCGTATATATAGCTACTGTGTCTCCTGCATCTGAGTAGTCTTTAATGATGTAAGAAAATGCACAGTACAGCATTCAGTAAAAAGAAAAGAAAGCTGGCCAGGCATGGTGGCTCATGCCTGTAATCCCAGTACTTTGGGAGGCCAAGGTGCCTGAGCCCATGGGTTCAAGACCAGCCTGGACAACTTGGCAAGACCTCATCTCTACAATAAATCAAAAAATAAGCTGGGCATGACGGCACATGCCTGTAGTTCTAGCTACTTGGAAGACTGAGGCAGAAAAATCACCTGAGCCCAGCAGGTCAAAGCTGTGGTGGCCCTGAGCATGCCACTGCACCCCAGCCTGGGCAACAGAGTAAGACTCCAACTCAAAAAAAATTATTATTATTATAATAGATAAATAAATGGGAAAGAAAGTTACAAATTACTCTTAATTTTATCTCAATTGTGCACATATACATTTACAGTCAAAGAAAACCTATTAGAAGGAAATACACTAAAATATTAACAACGATTATCTCCAAATAGCAAGATTATAGGGAATTTTTTTCCTCTTATGCTCTTATGTGTTATTTTATGTATTTTCTACAATGAAAGTGAATTTCCTCTAGGATTCAAAAAATTATTACTTTTTTTCCTTTTACAATTGGAAAGTCAAAACAGAAATAGCAGTGGGGGCCAAGCATGGTGGCTCAAGCCTGTAATCCCAGCACTTTGGGAGGCAGAGGCAAGAGGATTGCCTGAGATCAGGAGTTCAAGACAGCCTGGGCAACTTGGTGAGACCTCACCTCTACAATAAATCAAAAAATAAGCTGGACATGGTAGCATGCACCTGTAGTTCCAGCTACTTGGAAGGCTGAGGTGGAAGGTTTGCCTGAGCCTAGCAGACCGAGACTGTGGTGACCATGAGCATGCTACTGTACTCCAGCCTGGGCAACAGAGTAAGACTCCAATCCTGCCCCCAAAAAGAAAAAAGAAATAGCAGTGGGGCATGGTGTCCCTATAATCTCAGCACTTTGGGAGACTGAGGCAGGAGAATTGCTTGAGGCAGGAGTTCGAGACCAGCCTGGACAACATAGCAAGACCCTGTCTTTATAAAACGAAAAATAGAAATAGCAAAACGGAAGTTATCTTTTTTTGTTGTTGGGTTTTTTTGGTTGTTTTTTGGGGTTTTTTTGAGTTGGAGTCTCACTCGGTCGCCCAGACTGGAGTGCAGTGGCCACTCCCGGCCACCGCAGCCTCGACCTGCTGGGCTCCAGCGATCCTTCCCCTCAGCCTTCCGAGTAGCCGGAATTACAGGCATGCGCTACCATGCCCAGCTGATTTTTTGATTTATTGTAGAGATGAGGTCTCGCTGCCCAGGCGGGTCTCGAACCCGCGGGCTCAGGCAATTCACTCACCTCAGCCTCCCAAAGGCGCGGGATTACAGGCTGAGCCACCGAGCCCGGCGGAAGTTATCTTTGATTCACCATTCTATACAAAGGAGAGGCTATTAGTTGAGTAAAGCACATTCTTTCCTTAAAAGAATATGCTGGCTGCAGTGCCAGGCTGGGCTGTGGCACTTAGCAGTTCCAGCTCTCACCTGATCCTGTAGCTGGTCTCTAGCTGGCCCATGTCTAAGCACAAGCCACATGCGGAGGTTGAGAGAAAGCTCTCCTGCCCTCTCCTCCCATCCAGTCCCCTGTGATGCTAACATGAGCTCTGTTGCCTCCACAGTACGGGGTGGATGTCATGGCTCGAGACGCACATGGGAACACAGCACTGGCCTACGCCCGGCAGGCCTCCAGCCAGGAGTGCATCGATGTCCTGCTGCAGTATGGCTGCCCTGACGAGCGCTTCGTGCTCATGGCCACCCCCAACCTGTCCAGGAAAAACAATAACCGGAACAACAGCAGTGGGAGGGTGCCCACCATCATCTGAGGAATGGCTGTGCACCTGTCTGCCATACCTGGGACGCCGGCAGCCTCACTGCGCACTCTCTTGGAAGTTGCAGCACGTGAGTCCCATCGTGTCCCCTCACTCCTTCTGGTGGTCACCTCCCACCCACCTACCCACTCTCACCCCCGATGAAATCACAAAACTGGACATCCTCAAGGAGCAAAGAAGAGGCCAGGAGGCTGAAGAATCGATTTCTTTTTATAAACTCCCGTAAACAACAATACAGGAGAGACCGGCAGGCCTTGGTTCTTTGATGATAGCACACAGCGCAGGACCCTTGTCCCGGCGGCACAGGGGAACAGGGACGCAAGGGGGAGGGGAGTTGAGGAACAAGGAGAAGGGGCAACTTTCTTTAACTGGCAGTTAAGCACATCAGTACATTTCACCTCTACCAAACGGAACACTTGGATTTCATCTCTTCTCCGAGGAGCTTGACGGCATAAATCAGAAGCAAGCACAGAGTTTGTCAGGTTTGAAGCCCCTATGATGGTATGTGTCAAATCAGTTGTAGCTAATCTGTCCAGGGAGAATACTGGCTTCATTACACTTGTATAGTTGAGTTCTTCCAGCATTACCGCTGTTTAATAGAACATGATTAGTCATCACCAAGAAGAAAGCATATTAGCCGAGGAGGTAGTTACGCGGCACGCTCCGGTGATTGCCACGATGTGATTGCAATACTCTTAGAAGCATCATATTATCCCAGACATGTTCTTTCAAGCCCTTGGAGCCCTCCTTTCTAAATTCACTGTCATAATTTAGTATCTGTTTAATTTTTCAGTCCAAAGAGAGGAAATCAGTTGCTGAGTATTATTTGACTGCAGTCTCCTTGGTGCAAAAACAAAATGGAAAAAATAAATAAGGATAACTCAGAAATTCAAAAGGAAATCACAAATTCAGCTAATAATAGCATTTCAAGTACATTTCATAAACTAAGTAAATACACAAAAGGCTATTTTTTTCCGAACACAAGAGATATTTTCTGTCCTTTTGCCAAGGTGGACATGTTGGTCTCAGTCACTCCTGGACCACATTGCCCAAGTCACACAGGCTTCTGTATTCCGTCTTTAGATAAGATATGTGAAAATCTATTTGAATAAAAGAAGTTCATAAATATGCATTGATTTTTGTACAGACAAATGGCACCTCTGTTAATTTATAAATTGAACTGGATGTGAACTAATAATGTGCAACTAGTTGAGATAAGAGGGTTACAGATCATTGTACTTGGAAAATATTCCCAGCAGTAAACACTTCCATTAGTGTGATCTACAGCTTTTAAAAAGGAACATATCAGAGCAAGATGGTCGTACAATTTGCTTATTAAAATTGAGAAAAAAAGACACTGGAGCATGTTAGAAAGGGGAGAAAGGGGCACGTGATTTCTCAGGATTGAAAGCATGACTTAGAATCAGATACCACTTTTGCTAACCGAGACCAAGGGGCTCTGGCAAGATGGGATTTTCTGAATGCTGGGCCGAGGTGTTTTACAAAGGCAGCTGCCAGTAGTTCTGAGGCACAGACTGGCCCCGAGAACCCGTACGACCTTGACACGGCAGCTGGGCCTTCTGTGCTAGTACGTCACTTGCCTTGCCATCACCATGGCATAGTGGTCAAACATCATAAACTGAGTCATGGCATCCCTTAAGCTAAAGAGAAAAGGGGGTGGCTTTGCCTAGAGCCTTCTGGCAGTATGATGGGGGAAGAAAGGGTTGTCAAGATGCAAGACGAGGACACTGGCCTAATGTAGCACAGAAACACAAAGCCACGTTTGCTGGCAGCCTCCGGGATGTTCCTTGCTTTCGAATATTAAACCTTATATTTTGTAAGGGTTTTTCCTCTTTCACTTTTTAGGAAAAAAAAATTAAAGGAGATGGGAAAAAAAATAAAGCTTTACACAGAATTTATATGTAGGTAAATGTGTCATGGAGATGTCTAACCTTGATAAAACTGAGTGGAACCCACTGGTATCCAGAAGTATAACAGGTGCAGGAGCCATGAGTCTGAGAACCTAGACAGCAGTCCCATAGTCCCTCCATCCGATTTTTAATTCCGCGCTTCATCACTGTGTTGTTATTTTAAATGTGAATAGAGAAGAAAAATGTCATTGCCTATTTTTGAGGAACGCATTAGTGTTCTACTCCTGCTATTATGCACATCCGCCTCCACACAGCCTTTACCGTAGACTTCCTGTAGTGTACACAGATATAGTATACCAGAAATTCTTAAATTATTTCATTGTAGTGAATTCCCACTATAGGAATGCTTTATCATAGTGAAGCCTTCTTTTGAAAAGAAACGGAATTCCTTGTAAGGCTTCTCTTCGGGATGTATATGAGTGTGTATATATTATTCTATGTGTTTATAATATAATATTTTCCTAAATGACTTCTTTCACTTCGCCTTCCACAACCTGATATGCCAGATTGATTTTCCCCTTCCCTGCCTCCAGCACAGGGATGTCAGCAACTCCTCCCTGGGAAACACAGGCCCCTCCCTGGCCATTCAGCCACGACCCAGCCCACGCTCTTGAGCCCAAGTTTTGGCAGCAGAAGGAAAGACAGTAGTTGGGGGTCTCAGGGGTCTTCATTTCAAATAAAGAAGACTGGCGGCTAATCTGTCCATATCTCAGTGTCAGACCAGAAGTCCCCTCTCTGCTGACGATGCTCTCATTCCCATTTTCAAGCTAATTAACACCAAGGCTGGTAGAAGCAAGGACCCAAGGGCAGCGTTAGAAAGAGCCAGTTTGAGAAGGGGGTCAAGCTTTCGCTGCTCATTTCCATGTCCGGTTCTGTGAAATGATGATGACATGAAATGTCACCACTTCAGAACCCACACAGGCATTTCTGTTCAGGATTAAAATTCTCCTTTGATGAGAAACCACCAGCTGGGGAGGTACACGAGCCACTGCTTAACCGCAAGGGTGACCCAGCCATGTTCGCATCCCTGTGTTCAGCATTGCAGTGACTAAACGGGGATGTGTGTGATGCACACCTAGCTGGGGGTTCTTCCGTGACCAAGAAAGTCCTGCAGGGACAGGAAGCTGTGATTCTGACCTCAGGTACTGGGGTAGGCAGATGGTTCATTGAGGCCAGCACCCCGGTCCTGCTCCCTGGTCCCTCTGCCTCTGTCATCCCAGGAAATGAGCAGCTTGAGGGTGAGCAAGTGAACTTCATGAGTCAGTGATCTCGAAACCAGGTGCAATGTCATGTCTCCCAGTAAGTGAGCATAATATTTATATCCCAGACTGGCAGGTGAAGCCGGTGGGATACTTGCTGATGCCCGGGCTACCGGACACAGGCAGAGCAGGCTCTTAGTAAATTACATTCTTTGCAGGACTAAGAAACAGTCCTTAGACTTTTACATCTATCACTGCCATGGAGTGATCACTGGACCCCAAGATGCTGTGATGTCCATGATTATAGAGAAATGGTTAATGCCCCATGTCAGGATTCCTGGTCTGCAGGCCAGTTCTGGGCAGTAGCTTTCCAGAACAAGGGCCTTACATTCAAGCTCCCTCTTCTGAGATTTTGCCCAGCCTGATGAACTCTGTTTAGATCCACCCTCTGCCATCCAGTGTAGAGATCCATCTTCCCAGTTTTGTGACACTTGCACACATTTGGGGTCATTGCCTATATCTGCATAGGAGCTGTGACTAACCTCATTAGGGAGAAACAAGGCCCCATGAGAAAAACAGCCCTGGGTTCGCCTGGCTCTGCCTTCCTACTAGAGGATGCATGTGTAGCCTTGGCCAGTGGACTCTTTTTCCTCATCTATAAAACTTGCAGGGTGCAGTGAGGTTTCAAACCAGTGTGATAAACACCAGCCTAAAGCATAGCAAGGGGATGGATGCTCAGGAAATGGGAGCATTTACTATGAACAGAAATGCTGGCCAGCCATAACAACTCACCCCTGCAATCCCAGCATTTTGGGAGGCCAATGCGAGAGGAATGCTGGAACCCAAGAGTTCAAGATCAGCCTGGGCAACATAGTGAGACCTTGTCTCTACAAAAAAAATGATTAATTAATTAATTTTAAAAATTAGAGACCGGGCGTGGAGGCTCAAGCCTGTAATCTCAGTACTAGCCGGGCTCGGTGGCTCAGCCTGTAATCCCGCGCCTTTGGGAAGCTGAGGTGAGCGGATTACCTGAGCCCGCGGGTTTGAGACCCACCTGGGCAAGTTGGCGAGACCTCATCTCTACAACAAATCAAAATGAGCCGGGCGTGGTAGCGCACGCCTGTACTTCCAGCTACTTGGAAGGCTGAGGCAGAAGGATCGCCGCAGCCCACCAGGTCGAGGCTGCGGTGGCCGGAAGCGGCCACTGCACTCCAGTCTGGGTGACAGAGTGAGACTCCAACTTAAAAAAAAAAAAAAATCTCAGTACTTTGGGAGGCCGAAGAGGATTACCTGAGCTTAGGGGTTCGAGATCAGCCTGGGCAACTTGGTGAGACCTCATCTCTACGATAAATAAAAAAATAAGCCAGGCATGGTAGTGTACTCCTGTGGTTCCAGTTACTTGGAAGGCTGAGGCAGAAGGATCCCTTGAGCCCAGGGGATTGATGCTGCAGTGAGCTGTGATTGTGCCACTGCACTCCAGCCTGGGGGACAGAGTGAAACCCCGACTCAAAATTTAAAAAAAAAAAAATCAGAAATACTGATAGGACCAAAGCCAGAGCATACGCCTGGAAACAGGCCCCCTAACTGACATCCTGTTCTCAAGCCAGTGTCCTGGGGAGGCAGTGATGGGCAAGTTTTCCAGCCACTCCCGGTTGAGCCCGTGGCCCTTCTCTCTCTACTGAGCCAGTCAGTACCCTTCCCTGGCCCCCTGTATGTGGGGAACGGTGCCAGAGGAGGGAAGGCTCCTTGGGGACCCTTGCTCCCTGAGAGCCCTCCTCCAACCTGCCCACTTACCATCTCATCAGTCCCCACTTCTGAAAACGTCTCCTTCACTCTTAGTCTGAGTTTGGTTCTCTAGAAGCAGAGCCAGAGTTCAGTTCTGCCCTTGTGCCGTTTGCTAGTGTGGCTTCAAGCCCAAAATGACCTTTCTCTGTTTCCCTTACACTCTGTTGTGTGGCTGACTTGGGTAAGCGTCCCTTTCCTCAGATGCCACCACCCTCCGGTCACTATGAAGCAGGTCACCTGGATGCCCTTTTTGCCTTCTTTTTGCCATCAGAGCTTGCTGGAGAGGACCGTGGGCTGGCCGAGGGTGGCACTAGGCTGAGGGTGGCTCCCGCCTCTCTCCCCGTCACTGAGTTCTCCCGCCAACTGGCACTCCTGCTGGCCCTTGAACTTGGTGAACTGTCTTCCCCCACGACAGTGACCTGCTCATCCCTTAGCCTGAGCAACACTGTAGGTGTTATGGGCCCCCTTGGCACCCACTCTGCCAATCCTTCTTCCCTGAATTTAGGGTGTTCTGGAAACAAGGGAAAATCCACATTCCCGCCAAGGGAGGTTGGAAGCCTGGCGACAGTGAAGCTTCTGAGATGGAGGACGGTCAGGCCTCACAAACTACTTCGGAGCGAAGAGATTTGGAAAGCAAATCCAATACCTCTCCTCTGGCTGCTTCCCTCCCCACCGCCCCATCTGCTCTGTTTCCATCCCTCACGCCCCCAGCAAGGTCATTGAGACTTTTCAGGAACTCCCTTGGGTCGTATTTACGGCCTTCGAGCAAACAAATTGAAGAGCAGTCAGGAAAGAATTCAGATAGAAAGTGCCGGAGACACACATCTTTCCTTCAAAGGAAATATAATTTATTGCCAACTGCCTCTTCCAACTTGGATTTCGCATGTTGTGAAGTCACATCTGGAATGATTTTCACCCTCATCCTTCACAAAAAAGCTAAATAAGGGCCTTTGGCATCGAGATTTGCAATTTTCTTGTTTTTCTTGTTTCTGTTTGGGATTCCTAGGAGGCTTGCCCTGGGAGGCCCTCGTGGTCATGTGTCTTTGATGTGTCCCAACCCTGCCAGGCCAGACCAGTGTACCCAGATGTGGGGCACTCCACAGTGGGTGGGGAGCTGAGAGACCCACCTGCCCTCCCCTGCAGGCAGATCCACCCCACTCTGCTTTGTACCCTATTGTCCTCTGTCAAGCATCTAAATTAGGTTGACTTTCAGCAAAAAATGTCACATTTCTTCCAGTTATGCCATGGAGAGGAAGAGGGCAGGTGTATCTACTTGGAGCAGGTAGATGACTAAGAAATGGTCCTCAAATTTTTATGTCTATCACTGCTAGGAACTGACCACTGGACCCCGAGATATTGTGACATCGGTGATTAGAGCGAAATGGTCAGTGCCCCATGACAGACTCCTCACCTCTCACTTCATGAGGAAAAAATAACATTTACTTAGACATTAATATTTCAAAACACAAGAAGAAATACTGTCCTTAATTTTTTTTTAAGTACCGATGAATCCCCTATTTAATTTATATGTCTTCTGCTTTTTAAACATCAGTTCTCATCATACATCAGAGTTGAAATTAGAGGGCATTTCATCGGTAGCTGATTCGGGAAAGGGATTCTGTAAAACCAACAAGTTTTTTTTATTTGTGAAGTTTTAAAAGCCCAGGTATTAGAAGGATTCGAGTTCCACCAGTATAGTAAACATCCACCCCAAAGCAACAAACGTAAATTGGAAAACCTATCCTTGCCGTCTCACACTATGAGATGCCGAGTGTGATAAAATGAGAGCATTTGGTTTGGGGTTTTGTGCCTGTTTGATAGAGCTGTTCTTTTCTGAGGCCCTCACCTCTACAGACAGACCTCAGGGCCTGGAGGTGGGAAGGGCCAGGCAAGAGTTGCCAGCAAAGACCTGAGTAGTTCTGGGGGGCCTGGAGTTCAGGCCTGGGGTTGCCGGGGTAGAATCCAGTAGGCAGCTATGGCTTCCAGCCTCGGAATACCCAGGCTCGCAGCTAGTCCATGAGTTCAAGGCAGGATGCCCTTTTGAATGTGAGAGAGGTCAGCTCAGGGGTTGGTCTTTAATTTAGCCTGGCATGCGTTGTCTGTAGAGTAGGGCCTCTGAGGGGCACGTGAGTCAAGCCATATGATAGAGACTCCCTGTCCAAGTCCTTTTAGGACTGATCTAGAATTCACTGTGGAAGAATTACATGGCCTTTGTCCTGAGATGCAGGTGGGAAAAAAGGCACCAAGCAAGGTGGGAGCACATTGGGGAATCTCCTTAATGGAACTAACCTCCTCAATACACCAACTGTTGGGAACAGCTACCCCTAAATCAGATTAAACCTCTTCTCCCTGGTGCTGGACAGTGCCCACACTGGCCCAGAAAGCTAATGTCTGATCTGGTTCAAGAACTCTATTATAAACAGAACATACAGGGAGTCCACTCAATCAGTGGTTGGCCAAGTGGAATGTAAGGAGCTGTCGGGGCTTAAGGAAGGACCGTCCAGGCACGGAGAATCTTAGCAGGGCTCATGCAGAGACTCAAGGAGGTCTCTCCCTTGACATTCTTGGAGTTGCCTGGGAAGATGTATGTCCTGCCTGGGTTGGGGATAGAGGAACAGAGGAAGAACCCAAGTGTGTCATGTCCTGACACATGCTATCACAGGATGGGGATTCGCTCTCACTCACCGCTCAGGTGAGCACATCACCTACCTTCCCACCCACCCCCACAGGGAGGCCCAGCATTTTTTCACCATGCCAGTTTTGAGGGTACACAAGAACTTGAGTGGTGATGGCGCTACTGTGTGGTGACTAGGCAGAGGGTTCATTTGGAAACTGTTCCGTGGCATTAAGAAGGGACAAAGCACTACAATGTTAGAAAGAATTCCTTCTCCAAAACTTGAAAAGCATCAGTTTCCCTCCCCCAACTGGGTTTTTGTGTTGAAAATACATCTACTTCTTGAGATGGCAGCCCCTCTGGACCCTGAGCCCCGTGAGTGCTGGGAAGGTCCTTGTGGGCTCAGCCCAGAAAGGAGGGTAACACGGGGTCCCAGGAAGCAGCTCTCCAGCTCCCAGAAGCCCCTGCTCGCCTGTCATGGCTGTTCCCTTCCATCAGCTTAGAATTGGGTTCTCATCTTGCCATGAGGGTGTGTTTCCAAAAGGGGAGCCGGAGTAGGTCAAAGGTGTCGACTGAGGCAAATTTCTGGGTGGGAGCAGGGAAGGTGAGGCCTGGCATGATTTTCTGTCTGTAAATAGCAATGTATAGAAAGATGGAAGAGCTGCGTGAATTTATCCAGAGATGAGTTGGTCGGTTTGTTTTTGTTTTTGTTTCTGTTTTCAGTTGTTTTTCTATTACCTCATTCAGCAACTTTATGTTTCACAATGACTCAATGATGCTTTATTTATATTGTTTGTACTGTAATTAAAACCATTGACCGACATTTCACTTTGCTTGTTATTTCATATGATCTTGTTTTGATTAAATATGCCAGTTTGTATTTTCCTGCCTTGGGATTTTTTTGTGTGTGTCAGCTGTACAGTATTCTGAGGGCAAAAGAAAAAAGACAAATGTGTAAAGTAACAGAGAGAGGTGGCCATAGTGTAGAGCCTCTTTCTAATAAAGAAATGAAAATATGTCTACGCCGTTCCTGTGAAGCTGTGGTTTTTTTATGCTGGTGATAGTGGTGGTGGTGGCGGCGGTGGTGATTTGTCACAACTAATTGGGTTTTCTGTTCCTAGGCAAGATAAATCAGAGAGAAAAGGGGCTTTGCGTAAGGGAGGGATTAGCCTAGGCCCAGGCTGCCCCATGCCTGAGGGATTTGGCCCACACAGGCTGCATTCCTGGAATAAGGGAAGAGATAAGGAATATCTCTTCTGACTTCTTCATTTACAAGGACAGGAACTCCACAGAGGGCCTTCTTTCCCCACCAGGGAAAGTTCCAGATGCTTCTGATGCCCCAGATGTGTATTAAGGACTCAGCAGGTGGGAGGGATATAAAACCATTCCAGGACTATTATGATCATTAATGTAATTTTTGCCTACAAAATGGATCCTATCTTTGCCCCCCACCCTCAGAATCAGAAAGGTATAAAGAGGGCAAAGTTCACCTAAGATGCCACCACTGAGACACCACCATAGCCAGCGATTTGGTGAATACCTTTCAGATACTTCTCTCTGCAGATACAAGAGTGTCCTTTTCCCCCTTCCTTGACTCTTCCATGTCAAGAAATACAGAGCCACATGATCTCATGACACATTAATGTGGACATTTTCTGTTAAAATTTTCCCATGGCGTAGGGCGCCTACCGCACCACAAGGTGCCTCGTGAAGGTCCCAACACAGAATGTGATGCCACACTCAGGGCGGCATCTCCCCCAGCCTACAGACCAGTCACATGCTATCACAGGATGCCAGCAGGCTGAATGCAAAATGTTACAAAGCTGACTTGTCTTCGAGGAGACAGGTTAAAAAAGGATAAAGCTGCTTTTAGGAGGAATCTGAGCTATTTAAATGCAAGTTGCAGGCCAGGCAGAGTAGCTCACACCTGTAATCCCAGCATTTTGAGAGGCTGAGGCGCGAGGATCACTTAAACCCAGGAGTTCAAGTCCAGCCTGGGCAGCACAGCAAGACCTCATATCTACAAAAAAAAAAAAAAAAATCAAGAAATTGGCCTGGTGTGGTGGCCTGCACCTGTAGTCCCAGCTACTCGGGGAGGCTGAGGCAGAAGGTTAAGGTAGCAGTGAGCCATGATCGTGCCACTGTACTCCAACCTGGGCACAGAGTGAAACCCCAACTCAAAAATAAAAACAAATGTTGCTTATCTGTTATATTTGGTAACAGATTTACAAAACAGTGGCTGAAATAAATTGAGAGAGTATTTTTCCTCACAAAAGAAGCCCAGAGGGTGGCAAGTCTGGGCTGGCTGGACAGTTGTGGAATGCCACTCCGGCACAGCTTCCTCCGGCCATCATGTCAACCATGGTTCATGGGTGTGTGTTACCTCTGGGAGCCCACAAGAGGGCTGTGGCACCTCCAGTGTCTGCATTCCAGATGGGAGAAAGAACAGGCAAGATCCCGAGTGGCTTTCCTGGAGGCCACTGATGATTACACTACATACATACCCCTGGCCATCCTGGGCCAGGTCATGTGGGGCTGCAAGGGAGGCTGTGAAATGGGGGAGGGGGCGGGGAAGCAGGGTGGTAAGGAAGGATGGGGGAAAGCCGGCATCTAAAAGGCATCCCCAGCCCCAGCCCCCACCCACCGGGCCACCCTCTCTGTTGCCAGTATTCACAAGCACCCTTGGGCCAACACAGAAGACATTGCTCCCCCACTTCACTTCCTTCACAGAGACACCAGTGGGTAGCTGTCCCTGGCCTTGCTGCTCTTCAGTGGCTCCTCTTATGCCCCTCCATGGCGTCGTCCCCACCTTCCCTCCAGGGCCCTGCTTGTCAGGTAGGAGATCTCCAGGCACCAGGGGAGGAGAACTGAATCACCTTCCCATGCCAGAGGATTTAAGCCAGGTGCTCTGGGAAGCGCTCACAGGTTAGTAACAAAAGCAAAACTGGGCAGGCGCAGTGGCTCATGTCTGTAACACCAGCACTTAGGAGGCCAAAGCGGGAGGATCCCTTGAGCCTAGGAGTTTGAGACCAGCCTGGGCAATACAGTGAAAACCCGTCTCTACAAAAAATAAAAAATGAGCCAGGCGTGGTGGCATGCACCTGTCATCCCACTACTCAGGAGGTGGAAAGATCACCTGACCACAGGAGTCAAGGCTGTGGTTGCCGTGAGTGTACCACTGCTCTCCAGCCTGGGCCACAGAGTGAGACTGACTCAAAAAAAGAAAGCAAAAAAAACCGGAATGTTTAGATTTCACAGCCCAGATTTTTAACATGATTAGATGCGACATAAACACACTGCTAGTGGAAACAGTAAAACAGCATTTCTGCAAACAGAATTGTGTACAAAGGCTCCGAAAATCTTCCCTCTGACCCAGGAGTCTAGGGTCTACCCAGGCCACTCCTTTATCACCGAAGGTCTCAGTAAGTGTTGGCGGCATGAATGAATTCAGTGCCTAGGAGTCCAGGCAAGGAATAATGGGAATGCTTTGACATTTGCATAAAGATGTTTGTGACTGTGGTATTTATAATAACAAAAAGATTGGAAACAAGCCCAAAGCTCAACAATGGAAGAGAATTAAGTAAATTGTGGTACGTCTAAAAAGAGAAAGAGGGCCTGACAGGCAGCGGTTCATGCCTGTAATTGCAGCACTTTGGGAGCCAACGCAGGAGGATCTTTCTTTTTTTGTTGTTTGAGTCGTAGTCTCCCTCTGTTGCCCAAGCAGGAGTGCAGTGGCATGCTCACGGCCACTGCAGCCTTGACCTGCTGGACTCAGGCAGTCCTTCCTCCTCAGCCTTCCAAGTAACTGGAACTACAGGCGCACACCACCACACCCGGCTAATTTTTTGATTTATTGTAGAGACAAGGTCTCGCCAAGCTGCCCAGGCTGGTCTCAAACCCTTGGGCTCAGGCATTCCTCTTGCCTCAGTCTCTCAAAGTGCTGGATTACAGATGTGAGCCACCGCACCCAGCCAGGAGGATCATTTAAGGCCAAGAGTTCAAGACCAGCCTGGGCAACATAGCAAGACCTCATCCCTACAGAAAATAAAAAAATTAGCGGGGTGTAGTAGTGTGCACTTGTAGTCAGTCCCAGCTACTCAGGAGGCCGAGGTGGAAGGATTGCCTCAGACCAGAAGGCCGAGGCTGCAGTGAGCCATGAACAAGCCACTCCACTTGAGCCTGGGCAACAGAGTAAGACCCTGATACACACACACATGCACACAAAGAAGAGTATTTAGTCATTTCAAGTTTATCACGTGGGGAAATGATATAAATAAAAAATTAGGGGATAGAAGTGTGTATGAGAGTGATTTATATTATGTTATATTAAATAAAGATATTTTTATATCCAGAAAAAAAATTCAAGATGTTAGCAGTGCTATCTCTCTATGAGGAATTCTGAATGGGGTTTTTTTCCTTCCAGTTTCCAAAGGCTTTATTGGTAAATATGCTTTAGAAAAGAATGATCAAGCCCGTTGCTTCTAGGTCAGTGGAATGAAAAGCTGTGTCCAGGGGCACGCGAAGCGGAACCGCGGGGTCCACCTCTTATTCGTACACCCAGGCATAAGCACAGGACTTGTAGTCAACCAGTTGGTCAGGCTTAAACCACAGACTGATTTCTTTTTCAGCGCTTTTAACCGACTCGCTGCCATGAATGATGTTTCTGCCCATTTGAATGGAGAAGTCCCCGTGAATGGTGTGGGGCTTAGAGTCCCCTGGGTTGGTCTCCCCAAGCATGGCGCGGCCCATCTTCACGACATCGAGACCCTCCCAGCGTTCGTGTACTTCCCCGGTTCAGGGTAGAATGGACGGTCTTTCAGGTCAACGCTGTGCTGCTTTAGGCGTTCCCCAGACGCTTGGAGGAACTTCATGGCCACGAGGCGGAACCCCTTCTGCTCCAAGCGCTTGATGATCTCGTCCACCAGGCCGCCATCCGGCTTGATGGCGATGAAGGTGTGCTCGAGGTTGGCCGTGGTCCCAGAAGCTGGCGGGGCGGGAGACTGCGCTGCGGAAGCCTAGAGCTGGGGCTCTGAGTGGTTTTTATTTCCTTCGTACTTTACCATCCACGTTTTCTCCATAAGAATGTACAGGTTGAGCATTCCTAATCTGAGAATTCAAAATCCAACATACTCCAAAGTCGAGAATGTTTTGAGTGCAGACACGATGCCACAAGTGGAAAATTCTACACTGCACCTCATGTGATGGGTCACGGTGAAAACTTTGTTTCAGGCACAAAATTATTTTAAAATATTACATAGGCCCAGGCGTGGTGGCTCTTGCCTGTAGTCCCAGCACTTTGGGAGGCTGAGGCAGGCAGTTTGCCTGAGTCTAGCAGTTTAAAACCCGCTTGGGTAACATAGTGAAACCTCATCTCCACAAAAAAATCGAAAGCGGGCATGGTGGCGCATATCTGTAGTCCCAGCTACTCAAGAAGAGGCAGAGATGGAAGGATCGCCTGAGCCCAGGAGGCTGAGGATGCTGTGAGCCATGACTGTCTTGAGCATAACTCTGCACTCCAGTCTGGGCTACAGAATGAGACCCCGACTCAAAAATAAAACCTCAAAAATTACAAAATAAGAAATAAATAAAAATATAAAATACAAAAATATTGTCTAAAATTACCTTCAAGATGTGGTATTAGATGTTTATGAAACAAAAGATGAATGTCCTGTTTAGACTTGAGTCACATCCCCAAGATATCTCATTACGTATATGTAAATATGAAAAAAAAAAATACCCAAGCCAGGCCAGGCACAGTGGCTCAAGCCTGTAATCCCAGCGCTTTGGGAGGCCGAGGTGAGAGGATTACCTGAGCCCTGGGGTTCGAGACAAGCCTGGGCAACTTGGTGAGACCTTGTGTCAACAATAAATCAAAAAATTAGCTGGGCGTGGTGACGCATGCCTGTAGTTCCAGCTACTTAGAAGGCTGAGGTGGAAGGATTGCCTGAGCCCAGCAGGTCGAGTGAGCATGCCACTGCACTCCGGCCTGTGCGGCAGAGTGAGACTCCAACTCAAAAAAAAAAAAAAATACGCAAGCCAAATCAGTTTTGGTTCCCAGCATTTCAGATAAGGATGCTCAGCCTATATTTTAAAAGTTATGTTGAGGCATATGTTGAAGCTCACAGTTTGCCACTTGAAGAAAGTGATTGAGTCAAGTTTTTTATTTTATTTATTTTTTAAAATTATTTATTTATTTAATTTTTTTGAGTCAGAGTCCCTGTCACCTGGCACATTCATGGTCACTGCAGCCTCGAACTGCTGGAACTATAGACGCATGCCACCACACCCCGCTAATTTTTTTAATGTATTGTAGAGACGAGGTCTCGTTAAGTTGCCCAGGCTGGTCTTGAACCCCTAGCCTCAGGCAATCCTCTAGCCTCAACCTCCCAAAGTACTGGGATTACAGGTGTGAGCCACCATGCCCAGCATTGAGTTTTTAATTAATATATTGTTCATGCATACTGAAATTGGAGAAACGATTGGTTCATTGATTAGTTAACTACTTTGATACTAAAAACAAATTGATTAAAAATTAGGAAGCATTCAGGTAAAGAGCAAACCAAACAGTAACTCGCAGGATCGGAAGGAGTAAAGTTCAAAGTGACCCTCACCCACCAAAGCTTCTGCACACAAGCTGGGAATCTTCTAGAAGGCCAGGCCTGCCTCCTCCCCTCCCTCCCAGACCCCCTTCTCCCTCCAGGGGACTTTGCTGGCTCCAGAATGTTCTCCCCTTGTCCCCTCTCGTTCCTCAAACCCTCCTCTTTGCACCAGGATCTGATCATGCTTTTCCCTGTTGAAACCCTTCACGACTCCTTGTTGTTCTGAGGGTATAGGCTGGCTTGGTCTGCTCTGCCACCCCTCTCTGCCCCTCACTTGGCCCCAACCACACTCCACCATTCTGGCCTCTTTCCTGCATGGGACCCTTTTCTTTCCTTTTCCTTTTTCTTTTTCTTTTTCTTTTTTTTTTTTTTGAATCGGAGTCTCACTCTGTCACCCAGGCTGGAGTGCAGTGGCATGTTCACCGCTATCCCAGAGTCGACCTGCTGGGCTCAGGTGATCCTTCTGCCTCAGCCTGGTTGCCCAGGCTGGTCTTGAACCCGTGGGTTTAGGCAATCCTCCTGCCTCAGCCTCCCAAAGTGCTAGGATTACTGGTGTGAGCCACCACACCCAGCTGGGACCCTTTTCTTACCTTTTCCTCCACCTGGGAGGGCCCTACCCTTTGTGGCTAGTTCCTTTATATCTCTCTCGTCTCCAACATGTCCCTCCCTCAAAGCCTTCCCCACCTGGTCCTGGCTCCATCAGCCCTCCATGCTCTTGCATGTGACACTCCTTGACCCCAGGGTGCTCATCACAGGCGGTTGGGCACTTGCCTACGGGACGGGTCACCTCTCCCGACCGCACTCGAGCTCCAGGGACGTGTGTCTGTCTGAGTGGCCCGGACTCCAGGGCCCAGCCCAAATGTCCAATGAATAAACCAATGGATGAACAAAGGAGCAAACTCTGGCCTGTCAACGGCCTCGCATTGGGCCATTGTACCCTAGAGCATTTGGGTGTCGAGTGTCCACTCGCAGCAATTTTCTTTGGGTCTTTCTACTTTTCAGAAAACCAAATCTTGTGACAACCATTATAGAACTGGAGAGGAAGCATGGTCGGTTTGAGGCATGTGCCCTGGAACCACGCCTTCCAAATTCCAGCCAGACCTGCATCCTTTCTCCCTGCTGTCCCATAGCTCCTCGGTGGCACCTCAGCCTGGACTGTGTCCCAAGGGCCGGGATCCACTTGTTGATGTGTGAGGCTCAACCCCCGCCTGGGAGAACATCCCGCACCCCACTGCTCCCTGATGTGCTCCCACCCCGTACACTCGGCGACCTCAAAGATGACAGTGTAGTTGGGCTGTGGACAAAAGCCTGGCAGGCCAGCCAGCCGTGAGTGGCGAAGAGTTACGCTCAGCCCCGCTGTCTCCAGCACGTTCCCAGAAGCCGCTAAGCCACAATTTATCACCACTAGAGTCCAGTAAGGCGCCTAATTGGCCCATAAATGTGGTCCAATAACCGCACCTGACACCCAAAGACACTGTGGGCAATTAGCACTTATTTATTTGCATATGGTATTGACCAATCTCTAGCCGCACTCACTTTCAATATCTGTTTATTTTTAAAGCTGAAAAAAACCCCTCATTTACTGTTCTGCAAGGGGAACTACTGCCACACACACACACACACACACACACACACACACAGCACACACACACAGCACACACTAGCAGGATGATGGGAACCCGGCATTGTGCAGCTCTGGCTAGGGAGTTCAGTGACTCCTCTGTGTGGAGGGTCCTCTCTGTATCTTGCAAAATTCTCAAGAGATGCAAGCCACCCAGGTGATTTTGCACTGGTCCAGCCAGCAGCATCCTTCCTGCCCTCAGGCTGGAGAGGAGGCGGAGAGGATGGGGTAGTCCAGAATATGCCCCAGGTGTGTGGGCTTTTTAAAGGTATAGCGAATTGGTTTTGCCAAATCACACTCAGGAAGAGACTTCCTGAAAGGAAGGTGTTACGCCTGGATGCTGATTCTCCAGAGAACTGACAGTAGCTTCTTCCAGCACCTCAGCTATTAGGTATGGAAGTTTTTAATATTACCTTTTTTTTGTTTTGAGGCAGAGTCTCACTCTGTGGCGAGTGCAGTGGCACAATCACATCTCACAACAGCCTCTACTTCCTGGGCTCAGGCACTCCTTCCTCCTTTGACCCCCAAGGAGCTAGGACTACAAACGCCACCACACCAGGGTATTTTTAAAATTTTTTTGTAGAGACAAAATCTCACTATGCTTCCCAAGCTGGTCTCAAACTCCCAAGCTCAAGGGATCTTCCCATCTCAGCCTCTCAAAGGGCTGGGATAACAGGTGCGAGCCACTGTTCTAGCCAGTCTTACCTTTTATCAACAAAACATCATGCTCATTAGTGAATTCATGTATTGGACTATTTTAAGGAATGGACTGTTTGCTCAGACAGCTTGGGCTGTGTGGAGTCTCTGAGTATCCAGCTGTAAAATGAGTGCAACACCTCGAGGTGTTGTGAAGATCAATGAGTTAATACAGGGAAAGAACTTAGAACAATGTTTATCCCATGAGCTCAAAGTAAACGTCAGGGCCATCGTCATCACTATCACAGAAACCCTGGACCCTCTCAATAAGCAACACCGTGCACAACACTAACGCCCCTCTTGACCGGGCACAGTGGCTCATGCCTGAATCCCAGCACTCTGGGAGGCTGAGACTTGATAGAAGTATATAAGCGCAGGGACATGCCAAAGAACGTGCGGAAATGCTAAACAGGAGTTCTCTCTGAGACTAATCTTAATTCTAATTTGTTCTTTTTGATTATTTGAATTTTATGATTTATCTGAATATTTATTATTTCTGTAAATTTTTTGTTTTGAGTTGGAGTCTCTCTTGTTGCCCAGGCTGGAGTGCAGTGGCATGCTCACAGCCACTGCAGCCTCAACGTGCTGGGCTCAGGGATCCTTCTGCCTCATCCTTCCAAGTAGCTGTACCCTTCCAAGTACAGACCCACACCACTGCGCTCGGCTAATATTTCTGTAACTATTTTTTTTTTTTTTGAGTTGGAATCTCACTCAGTCGCCCAGACTGGAGTGCAGTGGCTGCTCCCGGCCACCGCAGCCTCGCCTGCTGGGCTCCGGCGATCCTTCCACCTCAGCCTTCCGAGTAGCCAGAATTACAGGCATGCGCTACCACGCCCGGCTGATTTTTTGATTTATTGCAGAGATGAGGTCTCGCTGCCCAGGCGGGTCTCGAACCCGCGGGCTCAGGCAATCCACTCACCTCAGCCTCCCAAAGGCGCGGGATTACAGACTGAGCCACCGAGCCCGGCTCTGTAACCATTTTTCAAAGAAGAAAAGAAAATGAAATTAGCAGTTATTAAACCCCAGAGATAGGCAGTCTAGCATTTGGATATATGTCCTGACGTCTTTTAAAAAATATGTATGTACTTTTTACTTAAAAAAAAATAAAATAGCATTCCTCAGACTATCTTGTAGCCTATATTTCCCTTCGAATTTTTATCTTGAAAATGTTCAAGCCGACAGAGAAGTTAGTTGAAGAATGAAACAGTTCAGTGAACACCCAAAGATGCTTCATCTGCCTTTACCAATTGGTAACATTTTAACATGCTGGTGATCTCTTTCCATAGATAGGTGGGGAGTTAGGTGGGTAGATGGATGGATGGTTGGTTGGATGGGTAGATGATGATGATGATGAAGATAGAGAGATAGATGATAGATGGATTCGATTGATAAATGAAAGATGATAGAGGATAAATAAATAATTGATAGATGATAGAGGTTAGATAGATATAGACAGATGATATATGAAAGAGATGATAGAAAGATACAGAGATAGATGGACAGATTACATAGGCGATAGAGATAGATATAGGCAGATAGATGATAGATTAGACAGATAAATGAAAGATGATAATGATAGAGATTAGATAGATATAGATAGACAAAAGAAATGATAGAAGATAAGAGAGAAAGATGATTAAAAGATAGATAAGGGGTGCCTGAATGAAACGGAATTGTACACCTAACCTTAAACTGTACCCCACAATATCATAATAAAAAATATTTATAAAAAAAAAAAGAAACCAGGCTCGGTGGCTCAGCCTGTAATCCCGCGCCTTGGGAGGCTGAGGTGAGTGGATCGCCTGAGCCCGAGGGTTCGAGACCCGCCTGGGCAACTTGGTGAGACCTCACCTCTACAAGAAATAAATTTTTAAAAAATTAGCTGGGTGTGGTACCGCGCGCCTGTAGTTCCAGCTACTTGGAAGTCTGAGGCGGAAGGATCGCCAGAGCCCAGCAGGTTGAGGCTGCGGTGGCCGGGAGCGTGCCACTGCACTCCAGTTGGGGCGATGGAGCGAGACTCCATGTCAAAAAAAAAAAAAGATAGATAGATGATGGACAGACAGACACACGTGCTGAACCATTTAAAAGTAATATAGTAAAACCATGATTTTTCACCCTTAAATAAATAAGCACAAGGACTTTCTCCTCTGTAGTCACAAGACCATTCTCACTCCCAGGGTAGTTACTATTGATGTGATGTAATATGCAGTCCAGACTTAAATTACCACAATTGTCCCAATAATGTCTTTTGTAGCTGATTTTTCCCCTTATCCAAGATCTAATCACTAATCCCTTAATTGTCATGAGAACCTATTTCTTTTAACTTAAATGCCCATAACTTTTCATGACAAAAAAAATTTAGCCGTCTGACATGATTATTTTCCCCAGAGTCTCACTGTCACCCAGGCTGGAGTGCAGTGACACACTCACAGCCACCACACCCTCGACCTGCTGGGCTCAGGTGATCCTTCCATGTCAGCCTTCCAAGTAGCTGGAACCACAGGTGTGTGCCACCACACCTGGCTAATTTTTTGATTTATTGTTGAGACAAGTTCTCATGGAAGTTGCCCAGACTGGTCTCGAACCCCTGGACTCAGGCAGTCCTCTCACCTCGGCCTCCCAAAGTGCTGGGATTATAGGCATGAGCTACCAAGTCTGGTTGTCTAACACGATTTAAACCCAGCTGGGAATGAGGCTGCTCAGTTCCCAATATTTCACCAACATGGGGCTCACATTATTTATTTCCAATTTGAAAAGCAAAAAATAGACTTTCTGAGTCTTTCTGCACTTTGTTACTATCGAGGTTAAAATTTTGGATATTTAACAGCAATCAGTATTTTATGCTACATTGCAAATTCTTTGCTCACTTTTCTTTTGGAGTATTTCTCTTTTTCTTATTCAAGTGAGTTGAGTTATGATAGCACCACTGTACTCAGGTCTAGGTGACAGAGCAAGACCCTGTCTCAAAAGAGAAAAGAAAGAAAATCTTGTATCCTTTTTAATATTATTTTTTAAAAATGTACAAAACTTTAACACAATGTCCTTAAATTAACCAGTCGTTATGCTTATGGTTCTTTTCTTTGGTGCTATGCTTAGAAAGTCCTTCCATGAGGCCAGACGTGGTGGCTCAAGCCTGTAATCCCAGCACTTTGGAAGGCGGAGGCAAGAGGATTGCCTGAGTCCAGGGGTTTGAGACCAGCCTGGGCAACTTGACGAGATCTCACTTCTACAATGAATAAAAAAATTAGCCAGGCGTGGTGATGCATGCCTATAGTTCCAGCTATTTGGAAGGCTGAGACTGCAGGATCACCTGAGCCCAGCAGGTTGAGGCTGCAGTGGCCATGAGTATGCCACTGTACTCCAGCCTGTGTGACAGAGTAAGACCCAACTCAAAAAAAAAAAAAAAAAAAAAAGAAAGAAAGAAAGTCCTTCCATGCCAAAGATTTTATAAAACTCAGTTTCTCTCTGTTATTTTATGGCACTTGATTACATTTAAAAATTTCATCCACTGTCCATATGTGTATTTTTGCTTTTGAGTCTGTGTCTCATACTGTCACCCATGCTGGAGTGTAGTGGCACAATCATAGCTCGCCGTAGCCTCAACCTCCTGGGCTCCAGCAAGTCTCCTGCCTCAGACTCCCAAGTAACTGGTACTGCAGGCACATGACCACACCTGGCTAATTTATATATATTTATTTCTAAGTATATATATATGTATATATATATATACTTAGAAACTAGGTCTTGCTATGTTGCTCAGGCTGGTCTTGAACTCTTGTACTCAAGCAATCCTCCTGCTTCAGTCTCTCTAAGTCCTAGGATTACAGGCATGAGCTACCACGTCTAGCAGCCCTTGCCGTTTCTTAAACAAGCTGAGCAGTTCCCATTTCTGCACTTGCTGTTCCCTCCCCTATTTGGCTCCTCCCTGGCCTTCTTTATGTCTCTGTTCAAAGCTCATCTCCCCAAGACATGTCTTCACCTCTCCTAAAACAGTTCCCCACTCCGTCACTGTCTCTTTCCTTATTCCTCCTTATGTGTCTTCAGGGTACTTACCATTATCAAATCCTATCACACCTTAATGTTACTTGTGGAAGTCAACATACTTTTTTTGTGTGTGTGTGTGTGTTGGAGTCTCTCTTCATCGCCCAGGCTGGATTGCAGTGACACACTCACGGCCACCGCAGCCTCGACCTGCTGGGCTTAGGCGATCCTTCCACCTCAGCCTTCCAAGTAGCTAAAACTACAGGCGTCTGCCACCATGCCCAGCTAATTTTTATGATGCATTGTAGAGACAAGGTCTCCCCAAGTTGCCCAGGCTGGTCTCAAACCCCCAGGCTCAGGCAATCCTCTTACCCGGGTTTCCCAAAGTGCTGGAATTACAGCCTGAGGCACCGTGCCCGGCCAGAAGTCAACATTCTTTACACAACGTGAGTCCCAGGAGGGCAGGCCCTACTTGGTCTTTGGACCACTTTTTCCCAGCACCCCAAACAACACCTTGCATATGGTAAGTGCTTGGTAAAAATATAGAGCAAACTAAATTTTGACCTCTCCTCATTGCTTAGGAAACTCGTGAACTATAATTAAACTGATATATTCCCCCCCCCCCCCCACCTGGAGCTTGGCACAGAGGTGCCCAGGTGAGAAGCAACCATCCGTATCTGGACTTCAGAAAGGCTGGGAAGAGGAATACAGGTGTGACACTGCTGCTAGCGTGCTCTGCCTGCGGGGTCCTGCTGTGCTCAGGAGCAGGCAGCTGGCCTCTTCACATCGAGTCAGCTGATCTGGCGGTGATCAGAAACATGATGCCCACATTTTCTTGGTGACTTTAGTGTGCATCAAGGACCCGCCATGTTAAGTCTGCCGATTCCAAGTGTTCCTTACAAATTTGGTGGCAATCCATCCAGCCCCTTTCCTGTAACACAACAATAAATTGGGGGCCAGGCATGGTGGCTCACACCTGTAATCCCAACACTTTGGGAGGCCAAGGTGAGAGAATTACCTGAGCCCATGGGTTCCAAACCAGCCTGGGCAACTTGGGAAACCTTATCTCTACAATAAATAAAAAAATTAGCTGGGTGTGGTGGCGCATGCCTGTAGTTCCAACTACTTGGAAGGCTGAGGCGGAAGGATCACCTGAGCCCAGCAGGTGAAGGCTGTGCGGCCGTGAGTGTGTCACTGCACTGTAGCCTGGGCAACAGAGTGAGACTCCAACTCAAAAACAAAAAAATCCCAGTAGGGCCCTCCAAAATATTAGGTCAGACCAGATGGGAGGGTGTGTCTGCAATTCGGTGCCACACAAAAGATGCAAAGAATTGTGCAGAAGTTAGATTAGAAAATAAAGTCTATTTAGAAAGTAAATTGAGAGAGAGAGATTCACCTCCTGAAGGTAGGGGAGGGGGCCAAAGCTAGGAAACATGGCAGCCATAGCTCAAAGAACCATATGGACACACCAGAGTTTAGCAAAGCGATGGCAAATGACTACTGGAGGTTGAATCCTTGTAATCTTTCCCTTTGATGGGAGGCAGGTTGTTAAGGTGATTGGGTGGTGGCAGTCTTTTCCACGTCATCATGAAGGGCATAGGTAAGCACAGGCACTGACATCAGGTGATGGACCAAAGGCAGATGGGTGGGTCAGTCACATGACTGCTGCCATGTTGATGGGGTCTGTGTCATGAAGGTCACGAAGGTCTGATTAGGTTAACTTGTTTACAAAACAAGCTGGGGAGGGGTTGTAAGACAATTATCAATAGCTACCTCTGAGAAACCGGTTCTGTCCTTGGCTAGGGTAAGTTAAAGTGAACTGCTAGAAAAACATGACAGATAAG
Source organism: Carlito syrichta (assembly GCF_000164805.1). Classification (NCBI taxonomy): domain Eukaryota; kingdom Metazoa; phylum Chordata; class Mammalia; order Primates; family Tarsiidae; genus Carlito; species Carlito syrichta. The sequence goes on along the minus strand of NW_007242967.1, from coordinate 322,730 downwards.
CAATGTTAAAATGGCTGCTCATTGGGTATATTGATTCCATCTTATATCCTTTCAGATTTCATTCTTTTTTTTTTTTTTATAGATCACCCATTCCCAACTGGAGCTGCTCATTGGAATCACCAGGGAAGTGTTAAAGAATGCAAATACTGGCTGGGAGTGATGGTTCACACCCATAATCCCAGCACTCTGGGGAGCCAAGGCAGGAGAATTACTTGAGCCCAGGAATTCGAGACCAGCCTAGGCAACATAGTGAGACTTTATCTCTACAAAAAATACAAAAATTAACTGGATATGGTGGCACATGCCTATTGTCCCAGCTACTTGGGAGGCTGAGGCAGGATTGTTTGAGCCCAGTCTGGATGACAGTGAGACCCCGACTCAAAAAATAAAAAATAAAGAGATAAATAAAATAATGTGAAAAAAATACAAATGCTGACCTCTATCCCTGGCGTTTCGGATTTCATGGTCTGAGTGGGCCCTGGCCTCACCCACAGATCCTTCTGTGCAGCCAGACTGGGCTATGGGTTTCTCTCATAGATGTACTCTAACAGACAGATTTCAGATAGGATTCCGGGGTGGGACACCACACAATAGTGGTAGTGGTTCCAACACAGCAGAAGTTCAGATGCAAGTTCAGTTATTCATCATATAAAACTCAGAAGCAGCCGGGCTCGGTGGTTCAGCCTGTAATCCTGCGCCTTTGGGAGGCTGAGGTGAGTGGATTGCCTGAGCCCGCGGGTTCGAGACCCGCCTGGGCAGCGAGACCTCATCTCTACAATAAATCAAAGAATCAGCCGGGCGTGGTAGCGCATGCCTGTAATTCTGGCTACTCAGAAGGCTGAGGCGGAAGGATCGCCGGAGTCCAGCAGGTCGAGGCTGCGGTGGTCGGGAGCAGCCACTGCGCTCCAGTCTGGGCGACAGAATGAAACTCCAACTCAAAAAAAAAAAAAAAAACCTCAGAAGCCTGCCATCCAGGCTGACTTGGCGGCCCAGCCACCTGAGTCCTTGGGGACCCCTGTGTCTTTGAGCCCAGCACTCCACCATCACCACCAGGATGTGACCCTCATTCTTGTGGCCCAAGGTGGCTCCTGGGTGCTGGATCCCACACTGGAAGGGAGATGACGAGGAGGGAAAGCTGTGGGGTTCTCAGATGCTGCCCTGAAACACCAATCACATTCTATTGGCCAGAAGCCAGTCAGGTGGTCACATCCGACTGCAAGTCTTTCTCCCAGAAAAAAAAAATAGCATTGAAAACCAAATAATGGGAGATAGTTAACAGGCTTGGCTGTAGGGGTCTCCTGCCCCCAAGCTCAAGTAATGTAGCAGGCAGCCAAGAGCCTCTGGATATACATCCCAGTGCCCTGGTCATTCAGTCAACAAAGCATGGAGGCCCCACTGGACAAGCCAAGAAGGCCAACCCCAGTCCCTTCTTGTTTCCACTGCATGCCCACCTCCCATCCCCCATCAGAACATCGTATTTCTCTGCCCTGTGTGACAGTTGTGGGTGCCCACGAAGCTCCTCCTCCCTGATGCCAAGCTCTGCTAAGACAGTGGCACACCAGCTCAGCCATGGAGTCCCCACCATCCTGGCTGCTCAACCCATTCCAAATGTCACTCCGCTGCTGCAGAAGGAGCTCTGGTGACACCTGTCCTAACCACGTCCCGTTTCCTGCAAACATCTTCCTGGGGACCTGCTTTGAACCAGGTTCTGATGGACTCGTGAGGCCGGCAAACGACTGCTCTTCCAAGGACCCAGGATCCAGAGATGGGGACAGATTCCACAGAGCTGTTTGCTGCCTCTGAGACCCCCTTCCTCCTCCAAGACCGTGAGTCTCCACCTCCTCCAGCTGCCTCATACCTGGTAGTTGTCCTCACTAAAGGTGTTTGCGAGTCTGTGGGTTTGGGGGAAGGGGAAGGACCAAGGACTCGGGAAATGGCCCTGACTGGTCCATTATTAGACATTAATGCCCTAGAGAAAGTTGGATCCCAACCACTCTGCAGGACCTCAGAGAGAAGCCTCAGAAATGCATGCTTGGGGAGAACAGAGATGTTCCCTTCAGCCTAGAAGTCACTGGAATGGCCAATAGAAGGAACTGGTTAAAGAGGATACGGACCAGCTGGACGGACAACAGGACGATCCACCAGGCAGCTGCCCACGAGAACCAGGCCCTTCCATGTGTTCTGGTTATGAAAGAGCGATCATGATATGGTAAGCGAAAAAAGTCAAGATGCAGGATAATGGAATTCTGCTCGTATAAAATGTAATAGAAAACATGTCATGTCCCCATGTATACATGGATGCATACATAACAACAATCCCTGAAAGGAAATGCAAGAAACTGTGCCCTGTGTTGGGGCACGGTGAGTTCTGCCACTATCCACCCTTCGGGGAGCAGAGATCCTGTGAGATCTCAGTTACCTGAGCAGTGACTGCTGGTAGCATCTCTCCCCAACTCTGTATTCACTGATATCACCTGGGGAGCTTAAAATTGGCCGTGTTGGAGTATTTACACCGTGGAAATTGACTAACACTACATATCAGGGGTTTTCTCCCGCTGAGAGCCGCTTATGAAGCCTTTACCACCACACCTAAAATATATTGTTCTGCCCTATGGAATATTCACCCCTAAGAGAACTTTATGGTCACATATGTGTGGAAAAAACTGAATATGGGATCCCACACAATCTTTGGGACCTCGGGCTTTTCCATCAGCATAGTGAAGTCTCCCAGAAAAGGTTGAACAGGAGGCCTAATTTTTAGTCAGAGTCTCACTCTGTGGCCTAGACTGGAGTGCAGTGGCGTGATCTTGGTTCACTGCAGCCACAACCTCCCAGGCTCACTCAGCCTCCTGAGTAGCTGGGACTATAGGCAAACACCACCACACTCAGCTAATTTTTTTTTTTATGTATAAAGATGAGGTCTTGCTATGTTGCCTAGGCTGGTCTCCAACTCCTGAGCTCAAGAAATCCTCCTACATCAGTCTCCCAAAGTGCTGGAATTACAGGCGTGAGCTACCTTGCTTGGTCAGAGATCTAATTTAACTAATTAATTTTCACATGACACATCCTTTGTTACTATATTCTCAAGGACATACTAAGGAACACACCTTTTCTTCAGTTATTGACTTTAATGGTTAATCAGTCCCATTTGCCTATGAAATGTGTTGATCCTTCTAAGGCTATGATCTTTTAAGTACAGTACTTGACCCAGGGCAGCACAGCCATGAAGGGGTTAAACATTTCCTTGCTAGAAGCTCATAATTTTCCCCTTAAAGAGGTAGGTATCCCAGTCTCCATTTTACAGAGGCACAGAATGAAGCCTCAAGAGATTGGGAATGGCCGGGCACAGTGGTTCAAGCCTCTAATCCCAGCACTTTGGGAGTCCAGGGGTTCGAGACCAGCCTGGGCAACCTGGTGAGACCTTGTCTCTACGATATATCAAAAAAAAATTAGCCAGGCATGGTAGCGGATGCCTGTAGTTCTGGCTACTTTGAAGACTGAGGCGGAAGGATTGCCGGAGCCCAGTAAGGTCAATGCTGGGGTGGCCGTGAGTGTGCTACTGCACTCCAGCCTGGGCGACGGAGTGAGACTCTGAATCAAAAAAAAAAAAAAAAAGAGAGAGAGATTGGGAACATGCCCAAGGCCATACAGCTATGTGAAAAGACAAAGCTGAGGCCTGAGCACCCCTTGAATTGGTATTAGCTACATCCCTGGGTGAGCAATCTAAGATTCAGCTTTAGGGGGTGCATGTGGGTACACAGGCCACACTGAAACCTGATTAAACTCATAGATCAAAAAGTAAAATGGGCCAGGTGTGATGACTCATACCTATAATCCCAGCACTTTGGGAGGCTGAGGACAGAGGAGTGATTGAGCCCAGGAGTTCAAGACCAGCCCAGTCTGAACAACATAGTGACACTTCATCTCTGCCAAAAAAAATTAGCTAATGTGATGGTGTGCACCTGTAGCCTCAGCTAATTGGGAGGTTAAGGCAGAAAGATCACCTGAGTCCAGGAGGCTGAGGTTGGGGTGAGCCGTGATCGTGCCACCACACTCCAGCCTGGGTGACAAAGTGAGACCCTGACTCAAATAAATAAATAAATAAATAAGTCAGGAACAAATCAAAGATGTGCACTGTTACCACTACTACTCACTATTATACTGGAGCATCTAGCTAGCACAATAAGGTAAAAATAAAAAAGGAATATAAATATGGGGAAAGAAGAGACACAAACCACATAAAATATCAATTGAAAGCCAGTCGCAGTGGCTCACACCTATAATCCTAGCACTCTGGGAGGCCTCAGTGAGAGGATTGCCTGATCTCATGGGTTCAAAACCAGCCTGGGAAACTTGGCAAGACCTCGTCTCTACAATAAATCAAAAAATTAACCGGGTATGGTGGTGCATGCCTGTAGTTCCAGCTGCTTGGAAGGCTGAGGAGGAAGGATCACCTGAGCTCAGCAGGTCGAGGCTGCAGTGGCCATGAGCTTGTCACTGCACTCCAGCCTGGGCTACAGAGTGAGACTCTGACTCAAAAAAAAAAAGTCAATTGAATTATGATAATATCATCACTCATTTATAATTTTTCATATAAAAAAGTTCCCATTTATAATAGCAACTGATATGTTTTAAATACCTAGGAATATATCTGTGTGGGGTATGTGAGAGCCCTGTGTGAACAACACTCTAAATCTTTTCAGAAGCAGAGACTTGATGAACAGGAGACATGGACCGTGATCATGCATGACAAGACTCAGTATTGTAAAGATGCTGCCTCTCCCCCCAAATAGCCTATAAATTTGCAGTCAGAGTCCAAATGGGTTTTTCAAAGTAACTCAATAGATGATTCTAAAATTCATTTGGAAGAGAAAAATGTGAAAAAATGAGCTAAGAAAAAAATGGAAAACAAAGAATGAGGAAGAACTTATCACATCAGATATCAAAACTGTAAAAATGGAAGTGATATCATGTTGAAGTAGTAAGTAACAAACAGATCGGAGTTATATCTAGGTTCTAGAAAATAGACCATAAATGTATGGGAATTTAGAATATGATAAAGGTAGCACTTCACATCAAGAGGGAAAATAAGCTATTTGATAAGTGGACAGGGACAATTGGCCAACCATTTGGGGACAGGTATCCTTAGATTCTTACCTTGTCCTATGCGAAATAAATTCCAAATCTTAAGGCGAATGTAGAAATCAAAAGCACTGGAAAAATAGAGAGCATTTTATAATCCTGGGCTGGAAAAATCCTGCCTCATCAAAATATAAAAACCAAAAGCATAGAAAAGTGGACAGATTTCACTACATAAAAATTATACAATAAAAGGCATCATTTGTCTTTTCTTGGAGGATTTTTTTTCTCCTTAGCACCTTAATCAAGGAATCAAGCTTAGCATCACTAATAGGAAATACAAAGCCTAGAAGAAGAAGAAAAGACCAATGAATCTAGTAGGGGAGCATTCTATAAGAATACTTGCATGAAACCTTTAAAAAGTCAAAATCATGAAAGGAGGGATTATTCTAGCATAAGGATTATATTCATGTAGCCAAATGAATTTATAAATCGTGATTCGATGCTGAGTTTGTTTGTTTTAGAAACAAGGTCTTGCTCTGTTGCCCAGGCTGGAGAGTGCAGTGGCATGATCATAGCTCACTGTAACCTCCAACTCCTGGGCTCAAGTGGTCCTCCCACCTCAGCCTCCTGAGGTAGCTGGGACTACAGGCATGTGCCACTATACACCTGGCTAATTTTTTTAAAAGTATTCTGTAGAGACAAGGGCTTGCTATGTTGCCCAGGCTGGTCATGAACTCCTGGGCTCAAGTGATTCTCCTGCCTTGTCCTCCCAAAGCACTGGGATTACAGGTGAGAGCCACCACGCACAGCCTTGAATGCTAGTTTCTTAAAAATCTATAAAATATGAGACACTTGAGGAAATCAAAATATGAACTGCATATTGGATGCTACTGTAGAATTGCTGTTAATTTTTAGGTGGGTGATGATCTCAGAGAAACATAGTCAAGTGTCTCTATCTCAGAAGACGCATGAAGAATTTAGTGTGATCAACAACAAACCACAGTGAAATAATAACTATTGAATGTATTTGAAGTATATATAGATGTTCGTGTGCTCTTTTAAAAATTGTTATGTATGTTATGTATGTTTCTAAATAAAAACTTGGGACATGTATGTAATTAGATAAGATGGGATGCTAGAATGGAATTTAGGTACACTGTGAAAGTGAATAGCAAAATAACCTACAATCCATTTAAGAACTAAAAAAATCACCAATGTCTCTGGGTATTTTTTCCCTAGAGGTAACCACTGTCTTGAATTTTGGGCTATTTCCTTGTTTGTTTGCTTTTTTAACAGTTAAGTTACATAATATATTAGATTGTCTTATTTCTAAGCTTTATAAAACTGGAATCATAGTCTTTCTTGCTCAACAGATTTTCTAAGATTTGTCCATGTTGCATGTTACTGGATGGAGTTCATTTGTTCTATTCCAGAATGTGTCACGGTTTATTGATTGATTCTCCTCTCGATTTGAGTTTCCAGTTTTTGCCTTTACTGGCCAGGTTGCGAGGAATGTTCTTGTACACTTTCATAGTGTGTGAGTTCTCTTGGTCTATGGTCTTCCAACTTTCTCTTCATGTACTCCCTAAAATAATTGGAAAATGGTGTATCCTCCCACATATTTTAAAGCTGAAGTTTCAAATTTTAAAATCATAAGTGTAATAGGTGAAAAGATATAATTTTGGCACACTGTAAATATTAACACTTTAAACTACAATAATTATACCATCTTTTAAAGTTTTTTGAGATAAAGCAATTTTGTTGCCTTATATTCCAAATGTATTATACTTACCATCATTCCTGTTATGAGAAATACCAAAAAAATAAAAGGAATTTTGTCAAATATATAAACCAGAAAAGGCTTAATTTGATGACTAATGGCTAACATATATTATGATTTGCATTACTTCACAGTTAGCTCTTATAATGCTTCAATCTGTGCCTTTTTTTTTTTTTTTTTGAGTTGGAGTCTCACTCTGTCACCCAGGCTGGAGTGCAGAGGCATGCTCACGGCCACCACAGCCTCAACCTGATGGACTCAGGTGATCCTTCCTCCTCAGCCTTCCAAGTAGCTGGAACTACAGGCATGCGCCACCATGCCCAGCTAATTTTCTCATTTATTATAGAGATGAGGTCTGCCAAGTGGCCCAAGTTGGTCTTGAACCTTTAGGCTGTGGCAATCCTCTCCCTTCCTCCTCCCAAAGTGGTGGGATTACAGGCGTGAGCCACTGTGCCTGGCTAGCTATACCATTTTTAAATGTGTTCAATATAATACAAGCATCACAGCAAAGTCCATGTTTTTCATTATCCTATTTGAAACTACATAAGTAGGCTCTTCGACACTCAGAATCCTTACATTGCTCCAATGTTTTGTTTTGTTTTTTGAGTTGGAGTCTCACTCTGTCACCCAGGCTGGAAGTACAGTAGCACACTTATGGTCACCCCAGCATCTACCTGGTGGGCTTAGGCGATTCTTCCACCTGAGCCTTCCAAGTAGCTGGAACTACAGGCATGCACTACCACGCCCAACTAATTTTTGATTTATTGTAGAGACAAGGTGTTGCCATGTTGTCCAGGCTGGTCTCGAACCCATGGGCTCAGGCAATCCACTCACCTTGGTCTTCCAAAGTTCTGGGATTACAGGCTGAGCCACTGAGCCCAGCCTGGCTCCAGAGTTTTAAAAATTGTGTTTTCATTCCATTCTCCTCTCAAAATTTTACCTTACACTTGTTTCCTTAAAGATTACTTGCTGATCATATTTTCTGCAATGAAAATATGTATATTACATGCATTTTAAATTTATCTTAACTTTCTGTCACTCTATTTCTCTAATTATTAAACATGATTTTGAATAATGTAACAGCCATTAACTTGATCAGTCCCTCTTCCATGTCATTGAGAACAATACATTGAAAATGACCTGACTTGCAATAGATTTATTAGGCAATCACTAGTCATTCACTTTTTAACTCTGACAGCAGTGTCCCTCACTGTGCCTGTGTCTGACATTCTAGAACTTTCTACAACCTGTGGTGATTGGGTCAAAGACAAGTTTGGGTATGGGAAGGGAATGTAGGAAAATTGTGACTTGTGAAAGGCAAAGTGAGAAAGAAGAAGGTAGAAAAGAAGACATTTGGTAGTTTGTGTGAATAGATTCCCTGAAAACGTGGAATTGTCAGACTTTTCCATCTGTGCCAATCTGGTGAATGTAAAATGGTATCTCACTGTAGCTTTCACTTTAACTTCTCTAACTACAAATGATTGTGAGCATATACTTATAAGTGTACTTGCCATTCGTGCTTCCTCCTTTATGAAATGCCTGTTTGTAGACTTTTCTCTTGTTTTCTACTGATTCATTTGTTCCCTTGTCACTAGTAGTCATTCTTTTATTATTATTATTATTTTCCTTGAGTTGGGGTCTCTGTCGCCCAGGCTGGAGTGCAGTGGCATGAGCACTCATCACCGTAGCCTTGGCCTCCTAGGCTCAGGTTACCTCCCACCTCAGCCTTCCGAGTAGTTGGGACTTCAGGGGTATGACACCATGCCCAGCTGATTCTTCTGATTATTTGTAGAGATGAGGTCTTGCTATGTTGCCCAGGCTGGTCTCGAATACCTGGGCTCATGTAATCCTCCCATCTTGGCCTCCCATCATCCTGAGATTACAGGTGTGAGCCACTATGCCTAGCACTTTTATTATTCTTTTTTTTTTTTTTTTTTTTTTTT